>NW_020664393.1:21809773-21850308 GCF_002925995.2 Terrapene triunguis
CAAAAGTGGTATTCTCTTGAATTCTTGCATTGAAATTTTTATTGCAGTGGTATAGATGAATGCCATCATTGGTATCCTTAAATTTTATTTCTGCTCATGAAGGTTAATCATGATTGTCTATATAGTAATCACTTTTGGATTGTGTTCAGATACAGCAGTTTCAGGTGTAATCATCAGAGCTGGTTAGTCAGGCATTCCAGATAGTGGTTCTTTTCAGAACCTTTTTTAAAGGGTTGGTTAACTACCTCAGTAGCAGAGGATTGAACTATACCCTGTCTGTACTGTACATAGAAAATCTTTGTAGATAAAAGCAAGGCTTGTTTAATATGATATGAGGGTAAGATAATATACCAAATGTAACATTCTTAGTTGCCTTTAGTTTCAGAGGCTTTGTAAGATTTCCTCATGACCATCGTAACAGGCCTTGCTTTTGTCGTATTTTGTGGCTGAAAAAGCAGCCTTGCTTCTTCAGATATTGTAGTTATTTGGATGTATAATAGTTTAGCAAGATGTTACTTTTGTAAGACATCAGATGTTCAAAAAAGTGCATCAGCAACTTGTACTAAATACTGCAGTGTCCCTTTATAAAAGGTCAGACTAAAACTGACAACTGTACAGTGAAGCCTGACATTTGGATATTTTGAAGTTTTTCATAAATCATAGAAAATAGTATATGGCTGTAGTTTAGCTTTTTAGGTAAAAGGTATGTTTTCATTAGTGCATTTCTTATTGCTGATCGCTGTAAAAACATGTGGATCAGCTTTCCATTTCTCTTATGCAGATCATGATAACCTGTAGAGTAGAGTACAATCATTTGTGCTATGTTTTTAATTTTCTAAAGCACCTTGATGACAGTGAGTGTTCAGTGGTGAAGCATCCTCTATTGAATCACCTTTCCAAAAAATAAACAAAAAAAAACCCCCTTGTTAAGTCCAAACTTGTGTAGGTAAAGACAAGTGAAATTATGATTTAACTTGGACTTGACATAATGAGCTTCCCTTATCCCCTTTCCCAAAGGGATACTGCAGTTATATTACATACCCATAGGCACCACAATGAAAATTGAAGCTTATACCTAATTAAGGTTTTATACACACCAGTTTCCCCCAGTAAATGCAAATTTTATTAAAAAATTAGATATGTCATATGTTGAAAATGCTCATGGCAAACAATCATTTTGCATTCCTGCAAATAAAATTGTTTTATACTGTAAGCTGGAGGCGAGTGTAACTTATTTTTGTAATAAAGTTTTTATTTTTTTTATGTGTCATTAATATAAATGTGTGTTAGTACAGAGATCTTCTGGTTTAAAAACTTAGAATCGCACACATTTCAGTATGTTTACTTGTATTTACATAATTTTTAGAATAGTGGTTGCCAATAGCCTGTATGTTTCACATTAATTGAATTTTTTGTTACCTTAATAAACCATTTTAGTATGTTGTATGTCAATTACTGGGATAGCTGGGACATGAAGTGTAATTTAAAATTGTCAAGTATTCATTGGAATATGTAAATGTGCCTTGCCAGTTATGAACCTTAAACATAAGTGGATGATGGTAAATTGAGTAGTCAATGCTTAATGAGGCATTTGCTGCCACAGTTTCGTAAACTGCCCATGCTAAAGAAAGTATTTTTTTTCTCAAATTTGAGCATAAAAGTATGATGATGAATCGGCTTCTAAAACTTCACATCTTGATAAAATATTAGGCTTATGGAAAGTGGGTTTGCTAAATACATGTACCCTTAAGTATAATTTTGAATTGCAATGTAATCCTTGGTGCTGGCAATTTCCAGTGTCAAGGAGTTAATGCTCCCTTCAAAAGAGGTTGCCATGCCTACTGGCACTTTTACTGTCATATATGGTTTTATAAGGAACACTGTCAGGGTGTTTGTATCACTATTATAGTAAATCACAAATTGGGTTTAATGAATTGGGGGCTGGGGAAGAGGTGAAATCCTCCAATTTCTAAATCACTTAAATCTCTCCATTGCTGAAACATTGAAAAATGCTTTTGTGGTCTCAAGTGCTACTCTTTTTTTTCCCCTCTCTGTTGGAAAAACTGAAAACCTTCTATTTTCAGAATTGTGTTAACAATTGGTGCTGGTGGGCAAAGAAGATATGACACTAAGGCACTATGTAAGTTGAAATTGTGGACAAATATCCATCCATTTCAGCTCTAATTAAAGTACAGAGGGAAAATATTGGAAAATGTTAAAATTGACAAGGAAGTGTTTTTGTTTGAATGGAATGTAAGCAATGGTGAGTAAGCAAAACTACCAGAATCTTGACAGTGTTCTTTTTAATAATTATGAACTCAAGCCATTATAACTTTTAAAATTAAATATGATTTGCACTGTTCTGATATTGGTGCAGTTTTTTAGCAATATGATCTGAAAGCTAAAGTAAAATGCATGTGATGACTTAATGATATTGTGCAAAATAAGTTTTCAAAACAAAGATGTTAACATGTTTTCAAGGCTTTAAATTTGGTTGTTAAAGGAAACAAAACAAACTTCAATATTACGTATTAATGATATTGAAGATGGGCAAGTGCATATATAAAAGGTTGGTTTGGTTGTACTGGGTGTTGGTAAACTTGAAATGTTCTACAGCAATAATGCAGTTTTTATGGAATATGATATAAATGAACATAATACACACAGTTCCTATCAGCATGTTAAAGGCAACTGTTTACTATCTAAAGTATTGTACTACCTGCAGTTGTGTTCATGGGGTCTTTCTCTGCTGAGATAGTTCGAAAGAATTGAGAGTATGAGCTCTTATAGTTCCACACCAGCTTGTGCAGATCTGTTCCAAAATTCACAGGGTAGTTGAATTTAAGAAGAAATTAGAAACCTGTGCTGCTTAACACTTCTGGTTTGTAAACACTCCAATAACAGGGCATTTTAAAGTATACTTCTTTGTTTTAAAATTCAAGTTTGTTTTTGTTAAAAGGGGGTTGTACAGGCCTGTTACTATTGTGGTTTTTAAAAGAAGCATGGTTAAGTCCAACTTCACTCAAAACTTAGGTTATGTAAAAAAGCTTTTTACAAGTCTTCAGATCAGTACCTTACCAGGAACTTGTTTAGAATGAAGACTGTTTTAAAAATAAATGTCCTGTCCTGTGTGCATCCTGCACATTCCTGAGCTCCTGAAAGTGAAATGGACTAAAATACTTCCATTGTCTAAGCTGAGAAATGCAAAAAGTAAATAACAGTGAAAGGAGAAACTATTTTAATAATTTTAATATAGGTAATTAAAAGTTACAGTTCCTTGTTTTACTTTTACCTGAATGTCCCTGTAAACACTACAAATCTAAAAGAAGCAAAATTGCTATTGTTGCTAGACTGTGATAACAGGATGACATTAGAACTTCAAATTACAGAAGTCTTCTCTTAAAGCAACACTACCAATTTTATATTAAACTTCTGTCTGAAAATATTACCTGCTATTCTCTCAATTACTATTACTAAAACCTATTTTTTCTTTTCCAGTTTGTCACTTTGTGCATTTGTCAGTACTTATAGTCTGTTTCACTCTTTCCTTGTTTAGCCAGTCAGTTATATTTGTGTATGCTTTTTACAAAGCAACAGAAGAAAAAAAAATTAAGTGTACCATACGTAGAAATGGAGACCCAGGTTGGTGCCTACATAAAAATAGGTATGAACGTTTTCTGAATTCACCAAGTCTCAAGCTGATAGTGCTCCTTTCATACCAAAATTAATTACATTCATAAACACATTTGTGAGGACTTAATGAAGAGGATGATGCTTGCTTTAAACCCCATCAGAAGCAGGTATTAGAAATATATATACAAAATAAGAAAAATGAATTACCATTTCTCAAAATGCTCTATAATCTGAAAACTGTCAGATTTTGTTTTGTTTGCATAAATGTGAAGCATAGATGACTTGGTTCTTAATTCTGTAACCAGCTCAGTATGAGCATAGGGGTCTGGCTACATTTTTTTTGAATTGGGGCTCAAACTGCTAACCAGCCATCTTTGCTGGCTATGAGCAGCTGCTTTAACTGATTTCAAGTCTGAGAGAGGACCAGCTCCAGCAGCTGAGCCAGGATTTCTAGTGCCAAGCTTCTGCATTGAAGTGCTTTACTCACTGCCTGCCAAATAAAAATGACAAGTTATTTTCTAGTCATTTTTTCTGCATGGCACTCTGGTAAAGCATAAGAGAATCTTGCTAAAGATCTTTTTTTATGTGTGAGAGGCAGGGAGAAAACAAAGCAGGGAGAAGGCATACAGCTATCTTGGTTCCCCACAACTTTGTGATGAGATACCAAAATTAGGCCACTGAAAACCTCTGTCCTACCATGCAGAACTAATTTTGTATAATGCTTTTTTTTGACCAATCTGATTAAAACTTCTAGTGTAAATTTGCCAGATCTGTGTTCAGACACAGGGCAAAGGAAGCTTACTTTTTTTTTTTTTTTTAGCTTTCAGTCCTGATTTTACAGTACATCTTAGTCATTGAACTTTGTTGCGTGTCAATATTACTGTAAATTCTGTTATTTTATTAGCTTATTTAAATTTGGAGAAAGGGACAGGACATTTGTTATGGCAAAGTCCTAGATAAGTTTTTAGCTGGTTGATGGGATAAAGGATAGGCTTTTTTCCCCAACTTAAGGTGGTCACTCAAGTGCCTACTGCATAGCTGAGCTCACCTGGGAACACTTGGTCAAATTTAGTGTCATAATACTTCATGAGACTTCCCAGGGCCTCAAAGTTTTCTGAACGTGTGCTATTCATTGGAGAGTAGCAGCAATTGTAACAGTTGTCTGCTGTTCTACATTATCACAAGTCTAGGAGTATTAGTCCTATTGGTAGGTAAGTAAATATACAACTTATTGACTGTAGTGCAATGCGTCTGGATTAGATTAATTAAATGTAGTGACAAACTATAAGAAACAGAAAACACTATATGGCTCTGGCTGCATGAGCTTTCTTGGCTTCTGAATGTTAAAGGAGTCCAACATTATCGGCTCCATGTCACTCTTTACAAGGTGATGTAACTGGTAATCTACGAGCCAAAATCACCAGCACAAGAAGTCTGGTTTCCTTCTAGGCTGAAAGACTGCATTCACCGAAGTGTTGGTGAGGCAGTTACTTAATTTGTTTAAACTCTTTTCTGTGGGTGACTGAGTGGACACGAAGGACCACACAGATTATCTCCTGACCTCTAATGTAAGAGAAGTAGCATTGGGGACGTTGTTCCAAATATGACATCAGCAGTTTTTTATAATACAAGAACTGCTGTTGTGTGTTATACTGTGTGTTTTATTGGGGTTTTTGTTTTATGCATCACACTCACCAGATCCTTTCCCTCAAATTTGTTTGGTGCATGACCTCTTTTTAAGATCATATTCCTTTCTAAATTTGTGTGTCAAATTGTTAGAACAAATGAAAATAAGTACTTCAATCTTGATCAAAAGTCCTGAATTTTTTTGTAACCATCTCTATTTAATAGCACTCAGGGCTGCATTGTAGTTTGGTTTTTTTAAATGGGATGTTGCTTTCTTTGGTCACTTATGCATAGACAGAACAAAATGGGACTTGAACAATCTCTCCCACCTCCGCTAAAAATTTTCTTAGTACATTATTTCCACTACCCATCCTATTCACTATATATCTATACGCGCACATGTACTGTAATTTGACCTTTCTAGACAATGTGATGAGTAAAAACATTATGGAACTCTAGATAAATATTCCATCATTCTTGAAAATTATCTAAAATTCAATATTTAGTATTCTGTCTGGTCTCAATGCTTTTCTTTATTTCCCTATGACTGAAGATAAATCACAAGTGTCTAATACCTTTAAACTTCCTGTGACCCAAGTGTGGATGCAGTATTAGCTAATTTCCAAAATGTAGTTTTTATTTGGTTTCTCTAATGTATAATGTATTTCTCATATGAGAATCTCAAAAGGCGTCTCAAATATATTAAGCCTCAAAACACCCCTGGGAGGGAGGGAGGTAGGTAGGGTGTGTGTGTGTGTATTTTTAATTTATTATATTATGGTTAAGGCTATGATTTTGTCATGGATATTTTTAGTAAAAGTCAGGGACGGGTCACAGGCAATGAACAAAAAATTCATGGAAGCTGTGACCTGTCTCTGACTCTTACTAAAAACATCTCTGACAAAATGGGGCGAGGAGGGTCCAGCACCCTGCTCCACTGCATGCAGTGGCTGGGAGAGACCCCTGACCATGGGGCTAGGAGCTGGGGGGGGGGAATCCCCCCCACCTTGAAGGGCTTAGGGTTTCCCTGCGGCAATTGGGGACTGCAAGGTCCCCTGCTGCCCACTGGGGCTGGGGAGCTCCGTGGGATTCCCCGTTGCACTGCAGGGCTGGGGGAGAGTGCCACTACGCAAGGGTGGCTAGGAGTTGCAGGACTCCCTCCACTGCCGTGGTGGCTGGGCTGCTATAGAGCCCCAGTGTCAAAGTGTCATGAAATCCCTGTCTTCTGCAATTTCCGTAACGTGCTTGTAGTCTTAATGATGGGTAAACCAAGCCAAAGAAGTTAAGAGAATTGCTAAGGTAACACATAAGGTATTACCTTTCCATCTTGTAGTAGCTAGTAGTTTTATCTGTTTTTCACTTCTGAATCATGATGTGGTATTTGGTTATTTTATGTTTAAGAGAAGTTACTGAGGTGGGCAAAGCAAGG
Organism: Terrapene triunguis; assembly: GCF_002925995.2. NCBI lineage: Eukaryota > Metazoa > Chordata > Testudines > Emydidae > Terrapene > Terrapene triunguis. The sequence continues at coordinate 21,816,462 of NW_020664393.1, forward strand.
GTGGAGACAATCCATATTCTCGCTGAGTGTCTGAGCAAACTAATACAGAATGACTTGCAAGGGAAAGTGACCTTCAAAGTGTTGCATTGTTGATGAAAGACCAGAGCCAAGCATGCTGAAGCAAAAAACTGGTTTGTGTGTATTAAACAGGTGTGCCTTCTGTCAGTTTTTTTCAGTAATCAGTCCTGACAAGTCTAGAATATGGTAGGTGCTAGCAGGGCATAAACTTCCACAAATTACAACCATAGTTTAAAAGTATTTTGAGTATTCCATGACATAGGTGGCTGATACAAAAAGCCATTTCAGATGCTGCTTAATGACTAGGCCTTCCTTCTGGTTAACTTGTGTGACATAAGTGCTACAGTTTGGGGCTACTCTTCTCAAATGGTTTCTGTAATTCAGATGGGATCCAAACTTCTTGCCTTTGTCTCCATTTGAGTCTGAAAAAGGGGATTGTGTTTGCATAGGATAGGTTTTTGGCAAATCTGGGAACTTTGCAGGAGTTTTAAGACACCAAGAGAAATAAGTTACTAACCTTTCTGTAACCGTTCTTCGAAATGTGTTGCACTGTCCATTCCAATGTAGGAGTGTGCACATCCCGAGCACACTTGCCGGAATTTCCCCCCCAGTGGTATCCATTGGGTTGTCTCCAGCATCTCTGGTGTCCCGTGCTCATAGCGCTGGTATAAAGGGCCCTTCTTTGATTGCTTGTACATGTCCATTCAAATGTAGGTAACTCACAAGCAGTTGTACAGGAGGTGGATTCAGAGTTCAAGGGCAGGCTGACTGCAATACTGCATGGCCAAAGCCAACATTGTCTCTAGCCTGCTGGGTAATGGCATAGTGCGTTGCAAACATGGACTAACAACCAGGTTGCTACCCTGCAGCTGTCCTGAATCAGGACTTGTGCTAGGAAAGCAGTAGAGGAGGCTTGAGACCTTGTGGAGTGAGACATCAGATTAGCGGGGGGGGGGAGATGCCCATGAGTTCATAAAACACCCGGATGCAAGAACTAATCAAGATGAGATTCTCTGTGCGGAGATGAGGAGACCCTTATTCTTTCTGCTTTTGTGAACAGTTGAGTAGATTTGTCCTATGTATGCAGAAAGCCAGGGCCCTCCTAACAGCTGAAGAGCGAAGGCTCTGTTCCTCTCTGTTCACATGTGATTTAGGGTAGAACAGCAGTAGGAAGATTGCTTGATTGCACTAGAATTGTGAGACCACCATCATAACTGAGCTTTGTCCTTGAAGAAGACCGTATATGGGGGCTCCGATGTGAGGGCCTGGATCTCTGAGAATCTTCTGGCTGAAGTGATGGCCACTTTCCAGAAAAGGGGTAACAGCAAACACTTTGCTAGGGGCTCAAATGGACCCCATAAGTTTTGACAGGATGAGGTTCAGGTCCCAGGGAGGGACTGGATCTGTAACCTGGGGTACACCGTCTTCAGGCCTTTAAGAAAACGGATCACCATCTCGTGAAAAAACTGGTTGGTTGTCAACCTTGGGATGGAAAACAGATGGCTGCTAGGTGAACCCTGACTGAAGAGACAGCTAGATCTTGTTGTTTCAGCAGTAGGAGGTACTCTAAAATGAGCTGCAGGGAGGACTGCAAGGGTGAAATTTGCTGTTGGGAGCACCAGGTGGAGAAGCGCTTTCATTTTGCAAGACCGTGGCCCTGGTGGAGGGCGTTCTGCCCAGTAGGATCTCACGGGCCTGCCCCCAGCAAGCTTGGTCCTCCGGATTAAGCTATGGACCTTCCAGGCCATCAGATGAAGAGAGCTGAGGTTCGGGTGGAACAGCCGACCAGGTCCAGCTGCAGCAGAAGCCATAGCAGTGCCTTCACTGAGAGACCTCAGAGGGGGGTGAGCCAATGATGCCTGAGTCATGCTGGGCCTATGAGAATGACCTCACTTGATCTTCATCAGAACCATGTGAATTAGTAGGGTAGGAGGAAATGCATAATACAGGTGTCTTGTCCATGGTGAGGGACCTTGGGCTCTGAACTTGCAGCGAGCAGAACTGATGGCATTTCCTGTTGTTGCAGGTGGCAAATAAGTCTATAAGGGGAGCCCCCCACCGTTGGAAGTTGTCCCTCATAATGTCCAGTCAGAGAGACCACTTGTGAGAGGAGAAAAACATGCTGAGGTGATCTGCCAGCTGGTTCTGTGTTCCCAGTAGGTAGGATGCTTTCAAGCTGATGGAATGAGCAATGCAGAGCTCCCACAGGTGGACTGCTTCTTGACATAGGGGAAGAACACATGCTGTCCTGCCTATGTAGACCTTGGCTGTTGTATTGTCCATGAGAACCAGAACAGTCTTGCTCGTAATGTGAGGGGAAAAATGTCTGGCAGGCTAGACAAACTGCCCTGAGCTCCCTGACGCTGATGTGGAGAGAGAGCTCTTGGGACCAGGGGCCCTGAGGGACCCTAGATGGGCTCCCCAGTCGAGGGCTGATGCGTTAGATGCTACAGAGAACAATGAGTGATGCCTTGAGAAGGGTACCCCTGAACATACCATGTGGTGGTTCAGCCACCATGTCAGTGAGCTCTGGCAGGCACCATGAGCACTGAGTCCAGATGATAGGGGGAGTATACTGTGGCTAGCTAGGCTTGGGGAGGTCTGAGATGTAGCCTCACATGTTGCACTAGATATGTGCATGATGCCATGTGGCCCAAGAGGCTCAGACACTTTCACACTGTCATGATTGGATGAGCCTGGAGAGACCTTATCAGGGATGTAACTGTATGAAAATTATTGTCTGTGGCAGGGAGACCCCTGGTGCCACTACGGCCTTGCCTTGCGAGGAGGAGGAGTCTACAATGGGCTGAGGATCCTCCATTGGTTCCTTGCTGTCTGCAGGGGCCTGTGGGGTTTCTTCCTAAGGCTCGGTACTGAAGCCCAGATCAGTGGTGTCTTGGCACAGTACAAGGGTGCCCTAGCCTCAGACAAGAGTGTGATTGTGTTGAGGTGCCCTATGTTGGGGAACCCCCCAAGAGTTCCAAAATGGCCACTCCATAGCTGCTGGTCCCCATGGAATTGCTGTCCTCTGAGCCATGGTGGAACAGGAATAGCCCAGGGAGCAGTGAGCTCCACTGTGGTGATGAGAGTAAGATCCCACCTCCAAATCTGACGAGGAAGCTGAGCTGCGAGGCAGAGACCAGGGCGGTGTCGTACTCCTTGTTGCCAGAGATGGGCCCTGGGGTGGAGATCCTGAGGCTGTCAACGGGGCTTTTCCCCCCAAGATGGTGGCCGTGGCACCGAGTGAAGTCTTGGAGATGGCACTACTGGTGCCACCACGCAGGAGAGAGTTAAGTATTGACCTTCTGGGGATGCTGGTACCAATAGGGTGAGAAGGTGCCTCAGGAGTTGACGGTACCACAAACTGGTTGGTACGCTGTCTGCCCTGATGAGGCGGCCCCTGTGCTGAAGTCCATGGTGTTTGCAACAGCACCAGGATTGCAGGCACCTGATGTGGTAGTGCCAGGAGAGAAAAGAGGCCCGACATGGGTCTCATTCTATCCCAGTCTCCTTTTGCCTTTGGCACCAGGGAGCAAATCTTCTCTTGATATTTATGGTGCTGCTGCTTTGTCTTCCCACATGCCTATCAGTGCCAAGAATCCCAAGTCATGGGAGGAGTGCTCTGCACCAAGGCTGAGGTGCTCAGTGTCGAGTCTCAGCACAGCTTGGAGGCAGGTTTTAAGGCTGCTTCCATGAGGATAACTTGCAGTCTTGCTGCTTGGTCCTTTTTGGTTCTGGGATCTGAAGTCCCTATAGACTTGGCAGCAGTCTTTCCTAAGAGCTTCCCCCAAGCACTTGAGACAACTTGAATGCATGCTCACTCAGACTTACCACAGGAGGCATGCAGGAATTAAAACCCGATGACCGAGGCATGTCCCAGCACTGGGGAAGCAGACAACCCTGCTAGCTAAGCGTGGAGGTGTCAAACTATCTAATTCTAAAAATTATTAAACTACCAACTACAATAACTATTTACGCTAAGGACTGTCTGAGCAAAAAAGGGTTCCAGCAATCATCACAGGTAGTAAGAAGGAACTGAAGGGTTGGTGGGGCTCTTCATATCAGCGCTTTGAGTGTGCAACACCAGAGATCACTGATAATCACTAGGGAAAAAAATTCCAGCAACTGTGCTCAGAGCACACATACACCTACACTGGAATGGACATGTGTATGTGACATTGTTTTATAGTTGGAAATTTTTCATGCCATAGGCTATGTCTACACTATGGTGGTAAGTCGACCTACACTATACAACTCCAGCTACGTGAATAATGTAGCTGGAGTCAATGTACCTAAGGTCAAATTACTGCAACTGTGGGATCTATATCACGGGGGGTCGATGGGAGAAACTCTCCCGTCAACTTACCTTACTCTTCTCGTCGGGGATAGAGTACAGGGGTTGACTGGAGAGCGATCTGCTGTTTGATTAGGAGGGTCTTCACTAGACCGGCCAAATTAACCACCAGTGGATCGATCTCAGAGCGTCAATCTGGGCTGTAGTGTAGACCTGCCCCTAGTAATCTAACTTTAAGCACAACATTTTAAGTCACTTTTCACTGCAGCTCTGCATTTGTTGAACAAAAACTATTTGAAGTACACATACTTTTAGATCAGTGTTTCTACCTGTTAAACCCAGTGAACATTTTTTGTTTCTGGTAAAACTCTAGCACTACACGTGTTATGGCTTACTGATCAGAATGTGGACCATACTGCATAATCTAAAGACCCCTGGGATAAATTCTCAAAATAGTCAAACCACCAGTAGACTCCTTTCAAAATGTGAAAATAACTAAAAAAAATCAAACCAGCAACATAACCTGCCTTATTTACAAATTCACCCTCATGGTGTCTTTTGCTCTTCAAAAGCCTCAAGAAATGGGCCTTGCAGTTTGCCTTGATGGCAGTAGATTTAGGCTACAACACAAAGGGGGAGTTCCAAAGCCTGTACCTGTGGTGTGTCTAGAAATAGACCAAAAAGTGTACTGTTAATTTAAATTGCCTTTCTACATTATGTACTTCCTGCCTGGAGAGGTATTTAAAGTAGATCTGGTAGGGAGCATCACTCCCAAATGCAAGCTCATTTATATTTTGAAACAATATGTAAGTTACTAACATGCTTGAAGGTGTTGTGGAAGAAAATAATTTCTTCACCCAGTGGGGCAGTCATCTCCTATGGGTAATAATGAAGTATCAGTGGCTTTGCAGATTGCCCACAGAGGCACCTTTTTGAAATGTCCCTCTAGCTATTCAGTATTAAATACAGTATAGAGATCCACTAGGTGTTGTCCATATTAAAGTTGCACAGGTTTAACTAAATTTTAAATCTTTTAAGTTCAAATCTCTAATGAAGACACACATCTTAACTCTTGCCTAGCTTAGCTTAAATTGATCATTACTGTTGCAAGCTAAACCAATGTTGAGGGTTAATCCAGTATAACTAATCTATTTTACATTATTTAAATGCTTTTAACTTATTTAATGTAGACCTTTTCTAGAGGCTAATAAAGGCTGAAACCAGCTTCCACTATAAATCCATGTTTTGACCACACCCAATGATTTTAGTTTGGAAAATTGGTTTGGTCTGATTGTCAGAGTGAAGGTAATAGTACTTATGTAAAGCTTGAAGACTGTCATTGTTTTGTGTTACATGTGACTTGAAATAAATCCTGATTTGAAATGTTAACAGTTATGTAGAATTTAAAGAGAAGGGACTATTAGATCTAGTTTGACCTTATAGCTCACAGCTCATTAACTCCATTTATCTCTTACTGAGCCCATAATAGGCCTTGTATTGGGCTTAACTAGACTTTCCAGAAAGGCATCTAGTATTTATTTGGAGAATCCACCACTTCCTTGTGTAGTTTGTTCCAATGGTTAATCAATCACCTTCACTTAAAAATGAGCTCCTTATTTCCAGTTTGAGTAGTTGTAGCTTTAGCTTCCATCCATTGATTCTTGTTATGCCTTTAGCTGCTAAATTAAAGAGCCCTTTAGCATACCCAGTATTTTCTCCTGGGGAAGGTACCCCACTCTTTTTCTGTAGAATTCTATTTCCTCATGCTCAACTAGCCAGTTAGTGCCCCTTTGATCTATAAGCCACACTTCCTCAAATGTATCCACTACATGAAATGGGTTTTAAGCAAAGCTGATTACTTTAGATGGCTATATCCCATTCATGTATATAGGATTGTTTTGCCATTGACTTCAGAAGACAGGACATCACTTACCTGCAAGCAGAATACAACCCTACATATCTTTGGCTGTTACTCAGGCAGAAGATATCCACCCCAAAGAGGAAACTTGCCACCATTCCTCCCCTTCCACTTACCTGGCATCTGCCTTCTAACCTATAAGTAGGTATGTCTGGCCAACTTCTAGCAATACAAACACCATGGGAAGAAAGGAGTATGTACCATGTGTATGCAGCTCACCATTGCAGCACTTGCACACAAGCAGTGGTGGCATACTATAGTCAATGCAGTTGTTTAAGAGTGAGGTCTGGGGAGGTCTGGGTCACTCACAAATCACAATATTACTTCAGCCTCGAGGTCAATGGTCAGCTAGAAGAAAAGGTGGAGGAAACAGAGCACCTTGGTCCTTTTTCTGTTCTCTCCCCATGCCCCCAACTGCCAGGAAAACTCCACGGAGGGGCTAGCTACTGGATAAATAAGGCTTATAGAGCCTCCCTCCTAAAGGACCCAGCATCTTTGGAGAAGCTCCCTAAAATAATCCAGGATTTCTATTCTGTCCCTTTCCCTGTGGAGGCTTAGGACTGTTATCCCACTGGGGGAGCAGGGGAGGAGACAATGCAGGAACACCACTCTTCAGTTGTCTTCTGAAGGTGGTCAATGTGTTTGGATCTGGATAATGCCCAGCCTTCCCTGATTACCACCATTTTTAGCTCTGAAGCCACCTCAGATGAGTATCTGCCCCTTAAGGATGGGAACTAATGGATATCTGAAATGAAAATTATCATTAAGATCACCCCAGAAGCCAGAAGAGGAATCAAGGCTGGCTGTCATTGGTGGGTGAGGGGAGGAAGAGGGCAATGTGACAATATCCTCAAATGCTGGAATCAGTGTTCACCTTCAGCTGCAGTTCTGGCTCTGTCCGGGAATGTATAAACTGGATTCTACCTTGCAAGACAGCTAGGTTTGCTATACAATCAGTTCTGGCCCTGTCCGGGAAGTTGTTGCTGCCTATTCCAAGACAGCTGATTTCCCTCAAAACTTCATAGTTTGAAAATGAAAAGAGGTAAGATTTGAACTTTTGTAGTGGGTCATTATAAAAATAAGAACCAACTTAATGCAGGACTGAGCAGTGCAGCTATATCTTGTACTGTTGACTAAATATCTTATATGCAGCAGTTCAGACACCTTAACTTTCTCCCTCTTTGTCCTTCTCCCTCCCCACGCCAGCAAAAATCAACCTCAAAGCTGCAGTGCATCAACAGTACATGGGGTTGAGATTCTTTCACATGTGAGCTCTCCTTGCTCTTGCCTGTGAATTTACATTCCCTAACTCTCAACTGTGGCCATGCTGTCTATGGCAGCTAAAGCTCTAGAACCAAATTAACTCTAACAGTTGTGGGCTGAGTAGATAGCTATTGACCCATATTAGTGACTCAGACCATTTAAAAAAAAAAAAAAAAAACTCTTATGGTAAGGGCTTACTGCTCAATCTCCATCTTGTCCACATCTGAAACAGGCCACTAACCATTCTAAAAGGAAAGTGAAGATGACCCTTTGTTCTTACCCTTTTTACAAGAAAGAGGGTTAATTTCACAGCAATTGTAGAGTTGGGATCTGAGAAGTACTGAATGTCAACTCTGACTTCACTGAGGCAGATTTAGCCCTCCCAGAGTGGAGCACCTATAATACTGAATCAAATATAGTTACACATTCTAGCCCATTGTTACTCATAAAAATTATGCAAAAACAGTACCAATACTGTCAAAGTAACATTTTTCCACAGAGACCACTGCCTAAAACGGTCTTCAATTTGTCAAATTTCTAATGTGCTGCGTTTTCAGTACATCACAGCACTTAACACTCAAAAGGGAGATTGTGAAAGAAACTGCCATTACTTTATAGTGTACATTGAAATAAATTGATTTTAAAATCAGTCAAATGTTTTGCCTTCGGTTCTATTTTTAAATTGAACATCAATATTATTGTAAATTGTACTTATGCCTCAAGCATTCTGTCAGGCACATTAAATAAAATAAAGCAAGGCAACAAAAACATTTAAAATAGTCTAGCTAGAAAGAACATCTTCAGGGTTTTGTTTTTTTTAGTAATTTTTTAATTTTGGCAGGCTTTTATCACAAGCTTCTGCCTATATCAAAAACCTTAATTATCTATATAATAGTCTTGTGCTAAACATAGTTAACATTGTGGCATACTGTCTGAAAATTATTCTAGCTTCTTTAAAGAGGAGCAAGAAAAATGTTCAGGGGTTTGCAGGGAATGTTTTAGAAAGAAAAGTTAATGCCCCCATTGGCTTCAATTCTGCTTTGTGTAGACTAAAGGAACTGCCTGCATAAAACAGCTTGCAGGATTGGGACCTAAGAAGGCAAATATATTGATTGTGGTGAAGAAATGACAGTGGGGAAAGACAATATTATGGTTTATGACTACCTAAAGGTTTAACACCAAGAACAGAGAGAAAGTACTTAGGATGGTAAAATGGGCTTACGATTGAGCCATGGGACGAAACAGAAGAAAATTCAGGCTGAAAGTTTAACAGGAAGAGGTGTTACGCTGTGGAATTAGTTTCCAAAAAGTATAGGAGGTCCCAGCCCACGGGACACTTAAATATAGACTTAACACTGGCTCATTCCCCTCACAAATAGAACAGACAACAGCTAGGTCTATCTAGGTGAAAGACCTGTGCCTGAGTATTGCTCTATAAATCCTCATCGAGAATGGGAAAATCCAGAGACACTCAGCTACAGCTGTTTCTTCTGGTAGGGTTACTTCAGGCCCAGAAGAATGGGCATCGTGTTCCAAGATAACACTTTTTACCTGCAACTCCCAACACTTGAGCTAGGATGTGACTCCTAAGACTGCTCCCAGCAAGACATCTGACACAGCACTGACAGCCCATCCATGACTGCCAAAATCAACTTAGCACCGATAGCTGCGCTGGTGATGAACACCAGCGCTGCCACCTCCACACCAAGACAAGGTAGAGTAGAACAATGGACCAATATGATTCCCAGAACTGAGTTACCTTCCCTAAAAATGGGAAAAGCAGAAAGGTCTAAGAGCCATTTGCTTTCAGTATCTCCCTGGGTTGCGAACGGAGTATAAATCCCTTTCATTATATGGGTCAGCTGATGAGGGATTGAATTCCAACCTAGTATCTGTTAGTAACAAAATCCTGCTACCACTTTCTCAGTACCAAAGCTGGTAATATTGACACCTGAGCTGGCATTTACAACAGAAGCCCTAACCTCCATCAAACTCTGTCAGGAGTCACTACTACTCTCGTACCAATCTCCGTACGAAGAATACTAGGAGTGGGTGCCAAGAGTAAACTAGTACTGACACCATCACCTTTAGGAACACATCTACTTCTCTCCTCCTTCCAGTCAAGATCCTTCCCCACTATCCCACCATAAAAACAGATCAGGGAACGGTTCCCCTGAGATGAGGGCCACTCATTTCTAAGCATCAGCTTAGTCCTCCATACCTCTGGCACTGGTCTAAACAGTTCAACCAACCCTACCTTTACAATCTTGTACCATGGTAATTCTGGCCTTACTGACATCCACCCTCAAAACTGTCTAGAAATAGGTCTCCCTCTCACTCACTGTGCAAGCAAAGGTTGCACAATTCTGCAATTTCAATACTCCTTCCTGAGACCACCCAAGTCCCCTGGCCTTAAGATGGTTAGAGGGCCACATGAGGAAAAGGCAGGTTCCAAAGCTCTAGACCAATATAGGCCAATCTCTTCTCAAAGATCCCTCATCATCACTGCCTGACGAAGTAGTCTCCACTCCAATACCAGCTGACACATCATTTTAGACCTTTTCAGGAACTGCTTACTTGGTTAGCAATACCTATTAAAGGCATATTGAGACCCCCATAAATCTCTGGCATACCTCAGCTGCCTTAGCCCACACTTTCAAAGCAAGCAAAAATTTCAAGCTTTGCAGAAGTTTTGAACAATTTTACTCCCAACATGGGTCATAGATCCCTGGTGGTCTCAGCAATCCACGAGAAATCCAGACCACCTTGCCCAGTGAAGTCTACTCCCAAAGACAGCCCATAAAAAGCTCAACATCTTTGTGGGAAAAGGCTTATTCCACTGACTCACTCTAGTTGTGACTAGCAAATTAGCAAGCACTATTTGCTAAGTATGAAAAACTGGGACAAAGCAACCCTTTATATCTAACTTCAAGATGCTAGTGAGGAACTTAAGGCAATAATATCTGAAGGTCAGTTAGTGGCAAAAACATGCAAGCAGCCATGGATGCTTTGGTTATGGCAATTACATCCATGGCCACGGTAGTCACAATGAAGAGCGTGTTGTGGCTATAAATGTCAGGTATCCCATAGGGGATACAGAATAATATTGAAGACTTGCTCTTTGAAGGCACAGACTTATTTAACACTTGTTCTGAAGATGATTTGCATTCCCTGAAGGATTCCAGAGCTGCTTGACAATCCCTTGATATTTATAGTCTGGGCCTCCAGGAAAAAACCCTTCAAATAGCCAAGACAGACCAGTCAGAACACCCACTATTCTTAACAACAGCCTGCTGATTACCCCCAGGAAGAAGCCTATGTTATCCCAAAGGAGAGTACTATCATCTCCAGCACTAGCCATCCTGCTTCATCATCCAGGCACCAGGCTTGACATAGAGGAAAAGTCACAACTCAGCCAGTACATAACCAGACTCTCTCTCCCCCCACAAACCCTTCAGATGCTGCCTTTCTTTATTTTCTCCATCTTAGACTGGAATTACTAATGACAAATGGGTACAAGAAGTCACCTCCCAAGAGTATGCTCTTCAATTCCAGTCTCTGTCCCTCCTCTTCCTTAGTGACCCTTCTCATGAAATCCCAATTACTGAAAAAGTACTTACTCTGGCTGGGGCCATAAAAGGGGACCTTTTAGAATTCAGAAGAAGAGGTTTTAATTCCCAGTATTTCCTCATTACACTGAAGCGAGTCTTTGTCCTGTCCTATATACAAACATATATGCTATTTCAGATTCCGGATGGTGACTTTAGCCTTCCTCCCTTCATTATAAGCTGAAACTTGTGGCTCCTGACCTCCAAGACACATACTTCCATATCAAAATCCTTCCAGCCCATAGGAAATACTTGCAATTCACAGCAAGGCACAACCACTATTAATACAAAATCCTGCCATTTGGTCTCTCCACAACACCAAGAGTTTTCACAAAGTGCCTACCAGTGCTAGCAACACATCTGGAGATAGGGTGTTCATGTCTATCCATACCTAGATGATTGGCTAATCAAAGGCATTCCCCCATCAGGAGTTCTCCATGGCCCTTGATTCTGACCTTCTATTCAAAGAGAAACTATAGCAAATTATCCATCACAAATGAGAATTCATAAGAGCTCTAATGATTCCAAACTAGCAAATGCATATGTTTCTGAGGAGATATTTCAATCTATCCGGACAATAGTATTCACCATCAAATTAATTCCATCTACCACATTGAGAACTTGCCTCAAACTCTTAGGCCACATGACAGATTGCATTTGTGTGATGCTGCTAGCCAGACGATTATAGGGATAGCTGAGGTTGGGGGGTATTGCCCTTCAAGACATCAGATGTTCATGCATGTTGTAATTTCAGTTAATCTAGCACTCAACTTGTGGACAGATTGTCAAAATACCTTCAAAGGGGATCCCGCCTTCTCCATGTATAAAGTCATTGATCACAGATGCTTCCAGTACAGGGTGCTCACCTGGACCAATGTCAGATACATGGTCTCAGGAACAGATAAGACATTTACATGTGGTCTCAGGACAATCAGGCTAGTATGCAAAACTTTCCATTCAGCCTTAAAGAATTTCACCATATTAGTCCTCACGGACAGCACATCAGCATGGTATTGGGACAACAGTATTTGTGCAAACAAGCAAGGAGGTGCTTGTTCATTGTTTGTATGCGAAGAGGCAATCAAATATTTTACCCAATCAAATTTTGGAAATGGTATCAAGTCCATGGGATAACTCCAACAGACCTTCATTTCCTGGAACTCAACAATTTAGCAGATTTTTTCACCAGACTGCTATCATTCATGCATGGTCTTTGGAGGGTCCCATCAGACTAATATTCCACCAGTGTGTTACCCCTATCATGGATCTATTTGCCACAAGAGAACACAAAATGCTCAATGTTTTGTTCCGGGGTGGGAATGAGCCCACAATCCTTACAAGATACTTTCCTCATCTCTTGGACTCAGTCTCACACAGTCAACTTGTGTAACTCGTTGCCAGGGGATGTTGTGAAGGCCAAAACTATCATGCAAAAAGTGTACTAATACACTAATACCCATACATATAATTGCTCTCCCCATTCATCATTAACCCAAATAATTAAACTGAAAATTTTCTAAAAAAACCCAAACTACTTTGATTACTAGTTTCAATCTGAAAGGACATCAAAGGGTTCTTACAAAATTTAACAAGAAAAAAAGAGAGAAAATTCCGCATCTGGCTGGCTTTAACGAGTCCTATGACCTGATTTCCCCCCTCAGTCTCCCAAGCAGCCAGCCTATAGCTGTTCCTTAAGCACCTGTGTAAAAGGATTTACTAAAGTTAGCCCCTTGTTTACTGGTGAACAGGTAGTGCTCCTGCATCCTAGGACATTACCCTATGGAAACACTTTAAAATACAGTTGTTTTGGGATGTCAGTATCTTATTTGCTCTTAAATTCTTGTAGAAAGCAAGACAGTGTGACAGTGTAAGGGCTGATACCTAGCAGAACTACTTATTTTGTTGAATGTTTGTGGAGGGCTGGATTACAGAGGGGCATGCATTGCTGTCTGAAGCAATGAGGGATGGGAAGAAGTGGAGAAGCAGCTTGCTGAGGTGCACGTGGTCACTGTGTTCACTGTCTATGTGTAATTGGACAAAAAAGTGTAAGAAAAACATACTCGACTTCTGAGACAGTATGGGCTATAAATACTCTATCTCCTCACTGCCAGCTAGGTTACATACACAAAATCTGTTTACTTCATTTTGTGTGGCTAACAAAGATTTCACTTATTCACAAGTGGGATTGGTGAACACTTACAAACTTTAAGGAAGTTTCTAAATCATACTTAATATTCTAGGACTGACTCTTCTGTGTGACCTTGAAGAAAGCAAACTGTTGCCTCTTAGATGACAAGTTATTAGTAATCCCAGAGATTTATAGGTTCACAAACACGATTCTTAATGCATTTTACCTAAGGAGGCAGTATAGACCCATGACTAAGACACTGAAGTAAAGTTAAGAACTGACTTCTGTTCCTACCTCTGCTATTGGTTTGCTATGTGATTTTGGGCATGTGACTTCACTCTGTCCCTCAATATTCTCTTTTGTAATATGAGGATGATACTTCTTATCTTCATAAAGCACTTTGACAGCTATGGCTAAAAAGCCCAATATAAGAGGCTAAATAATTTAATACATTATAATAAAACTAAGAGCACAAAAAAACCCTTCCCACTGTACAAGAGCAGTAGTTAGGGAAGGCATAGGAAGACACTGGGAAATAAATGCTTCTCCTGGGACTCTGAGTAGCAGATCACATACCATTTGTTTTGCACGTATCTAGTTAGACATGTAGTTTTTCTTAATAAAACACACACATTACTAACATGGATAGTGACATGTCATCTTTTAGCAGCAGCTCCTACAGCAATTCAATCCCACACTGGGATTTTTGCCAAACCTGAAAAAGGTCAACATACCAAATTGTGACACTTCACCTGCTGTTGAGATCAATAAAAACTTTGGATTTTATGGCAGACAGACATGCTGGAGAAATACTTAAAGCCACCTTCATCTTCAGTCACCCAGATGTTGATATAAGCAGGATTCTTCATGAATGACTTGACTTTATCACTAGATTTGAAAACATGGCTCTTATATTGCATGTGAGGGTCCTCAGTGCACTTACTGGTCTCTTACCCAAGCATGCCCCCAAGGCAATAAGAAAGAATATTAAAAATAGCACCTGCTTCTTAGCCAGTCAAGGAGTGAGCAGAAGAAGCCAGTCCTCCTGAAGCATATCTTTTGCATGACAATCCAACTGTTCCTGTGCACATCCTAGATGAAGACTTGTTTAGGAGTTCACATCTTTTTTGTTTCCCCATAACTTCCTGGTTGAAGTTTACATTTGATTTATCTTCACCTAAACAATTATTTGTACCATCATATCTCTCAATTTCATGGTAACTTAGTAAGTACAGATGTGCATTCAATTAATATTAGAAAGTCTATGACTTTCTTTGCAGCTAACAGTAGTTATTAATGTGAGCTTGACCTTAAAGTTTAGCCACTATGACCTAAAAATTAATTTTCAGACTATTACTTTACCTTAGAGACAACAGCACAAACTATGCATTCACCAGCTAATTTGCATCCTACAAAATATTTTTCAAGTGACCCTCCTCTTCCCCCCCCCCACTATGTATTCTACAAATAAGGGTTTGAGAAGCTGGAATACACTATTTGTAATATTTCATTACTCCCCTGATTAATCAGCTTCTTCAATTCAGTCACCATATGCACATGCCACTTTAATAAGATATAACATATACAGTTTCTAAATGCCACGGGCTAGAGATCCCTGCTGCATTAGAACGTGAGTAATCATAACTCTATGTAAGCATTCTGCCATCAGGGATCTTCTATTTCCAGGGCTTGGGGCAGCATGTTACACAGTCGGGCTTGAAATGTCACCTAGGCTGGTCACTGACCACTTGCTGGAAAGGATCTTTTTATGCATAAGGTACAACGGGAGTAGTTCTTGCCCCAAATCAGCGCTAGTTTAAAACTGTTCTAAACTGCTGACTTTTTTTCCTTAATAGCTGGCTCAAGAAAATGTCAAATTTGGAAATAAAACCATTCACCCCCAGTGAAGCTAGCGGACAAAGCAGCCAAGTGTGCACTAACGGGACTCCCCACACACCAATCTCCCCCCGCGGGGATTTCTCGAGCCAAGAATCTAGCTGGCTCCTAACGGGAACAAAATGCAAAAAAGGGGGAAAGTATCACAGGAAACAGTAACCGAGGCGGAGTCCATGGAGCCAGCAGCAGGCCGACACCCGCTACCGGCTTGCAGGGCTGGCCGAGCGTGGCCCGAGGCTGCTGACGGGAGAATGATTAAAAGGGAAGCGGGTCGGTTTTCCCGGCACCTCCCCCAGCCCCGTTTCCACCGGGCCACCTCCCCGACCCCCGCACACGCCACAACAGTATCCGCCACCGCGACGGCCTC
Source organism: Terrapene triunguis (assembly GCF_002925995.2). Lineage (NCBI taxonomy): Eukaryota > Metazoa > Chordata > Testudines > Emydidae > Terrapene > Terrapene triunguis. The sequence goes on from NW_020664393.1 coordinate 21,831,954, forward strand.
GCTCCCGCTACTTCGCGCCAAAGCGAAGAATTTGCCCCCTGCGCCGGGCCCGTTGCCCAGGCGTCGCCACGATCGCCCCGCTTCTCGCTACAAGAGCCGGGCCGGGCCGGCTGGCTAGGGGAGCAGGCCGCTTCTCCCGCGCTAATCCGGCTCCCCGCCGCCGGGCTGAGCCGGCCGGCCGGCCGGCACCCCCCGCCCCTCCGCAGCCATCTTGAGGGCAGCCCAGGTCTCGTCCCGACTGCCGCGGTGGGGCCGGGGTGTTCGCGGCGGTGGCGTCGCGCAGCCAACCCGGCCCCGGGGCGGCAGGGCCCATCCACCCCTCGGGGCACACAGGGGCCGGGGCCGCTCGGCTCGATGCTCATTATCGGAGCTTTGCCATCCGCCTCCAGCGCGGCTGGGTCCTAGCGCCCCGCCCCCATCACCATGGCGCCGGCGCCCCGAACTTCACGCACGGCACGGACCCGACGCACGCTAGTGCAATCACGTGGTGGTGGAATCACGTGACAAAGAGCGGAAGCGGCGCTGCGACTCCCTCTTTTCCTCCCCACCCTGTGGGTTTGAGGGTCCCCGCGCTGAGTGCGCCGCGCCCCTCCCCCGCTGGCGGCGATGGGGTGGGGGTGGGCGCGCGCGGCGGGCGAGAGGCTGAGGCAGCGCGCGCGGGGGCTGGAGGCGCTGCGGGAGGCCTGCCGCCAGTACCCGCTGTTCTGCTGCATCCTGCTGGGACTCAGCGCGGCCACCCTCCTGCTGAACCGGTAACAGCCACCGCCTGGGCTCGCGCCCGCGCCCTTCCCTCTTGTTCCCTGCTGCTACCCGCCCCCTTCCCAACAGCCGGCGGCTGCGGCGACCTCCGAGCGGCCGTTACTGGGGATGACGCGGAAGGGTGTCGGAGGGGAGGGAGCAGGGCCGACGCTCCCCTACTTGTTTGCCGGGGCCCGTGGGGGCTGTTTGTCTGCAGCGGGGCCGTTGGGCCGGGAGGGGCGCTGGGGGCCGCTCTCCGGACCCGGCTGGGGAGGGCGGGAAGGGAACCGGCTTCCTGTGTCCCACGGGCTGCGCTGACGGGAGCTCGCCCGAGAACAGCGACAGGCGCCCCACCGAGGTAGCTGCGTGGCGCTGTCAGCCCGGTTGCTGTGGCCGGGGGCTGGGAGAGGACGTGACTGCTCAGCCCTCCCCCGGTACCCGCGGTCGGGAGCAGCTGCCCTGACACAGCTCAGGCACGTTGGGAAGCAGGGAAAATGAGGACTTAGTTCAGATGGTTTCCAGTTTATCTCACTGACTTTAGAGGAGAGGCGGCAAACAGCATCAGCTCCTCTTAGTCCGCCTCCCTCCCAGAGGCAACGTATTAGCGGCTAGCAATTCAAGGAAAAGTTTGTAGTGAGGGGTCAAACTGTGGGGGAGAGGGAACCAGAAAGCGACACTCTCTGCCTTTACCCTTCCATGACCCCACGCTTGCTTCATATTCCCATTCATACTCTTGTCAGCCAGGAGGGGGATCATCCTTCTTCTTGACCTATCCTGTGAATAAATAACTTTGGGGGTCAATATCAGTGTGGTGTTATAGTGCTCCCAGCGTGTGATTGCATAGTCTCTCTGTTTTTTGGTCGTTCTCCTTTCTTACCTCAATCTCCAGAGTGTGTGCAATACAATCCAGAATAGCAACATACCCATCCCCAAATTATTAAACATAAATTGTATATGGTATGAGCAACAGTTATTTATAAAGTAACAAGTACAGACTTAATAAAGTCCTGGTGCTGATTCTGTGCTGTACAGGGCAGGGCTTTGGAGCTGTGCTCTGGCTCCGCTCCAGCTCCAGGCAAAAACCTGCAGCTCCACTGCTCTGGAGCTGCTCTGGGCTCTGCTCCAAAGCCCTGCAGGGCACACGTGCTTACTTTTTGCCCTGAGGCATTTTCAGTGTGAGACTTACTGATAAAACTAGACCTACTGGGAGATTTAGGCCTTATCTACACTGCCACTTTACAGCACTGCAACTTTCTCACTCAGGGGTGTGAAAAAATACCCCCCCCTTTCCCCTCGAGCGCTGCAAATTTCAGCGCTGTAAAGTGGCAGTGTAGACAGTGTACCAGTGCTGGTGCCGCGACTACACAGTCACATTAAAGTGCTGCCGCGGCTGCACTTTAATGTTGCTAGTGAAGACATGCCCTTAGAGGAGAGTGCTAGTTTAGGTTTCTTAAAATTTAACAAAAAGTTCCTGGACAGAAAAACATTTATCCACTACATCGAGCACAGCTCTACAAGAGGTCATTATGATACTGACTAAAAACTTACTTCAGCATCCATTACTATACTCACTACTTGTTTACATTTATTTTAAACAATTCCCACAGAGCATCAAAGGTAGAGAGTGCTGTGTCCCTATACAAAATTAGTATTCAGACTCGCCATCTATCATAGTAGGGTTAAAAATTCATATTTTAATGTTTAAAAGGTACTATTAAGTAAATGTAAAATATTATATTAACTTATTGGATTGTCAGTCAATATCAGAACAAGAAGAGATTAGGTGTTGTCTAGTCTGAACATGGATCTGCAGGCCAGTACCCACTTCAGAGGTGTTGTGGGGCTTAGTTATATTTGTAATATGCTTTGAAATAATGTACTATATTAGTATTGCTGTTTTATTATTCCTGTCTGTGGATGAGTTCACCTTAGATTTACGTAACTGGCAGCTCCAATCATTGAGATAAGACTCTGTTCATGAACACACAAAGCAGTGGTTCTTAAACTTTTTGTTTTGGTGACCTCTTTCACACAGCAAGCCTCTGAGTGCAACATCCCCCCTCTCCCAGTGGCTGTCTGTGACCCCACCTGGGGCTGACAGCTGCAGCCCTGCCACCTAGGGGCTGACAGCTCAGGACCCCCATGTTACCACTTCTTGACCTCCTGACCTGTTGCAACTCCCAGTTTGAGAACTCCTGAGATAGAGCTAGGTGTAATTTCTGGTAGAGTAGTCACTAAAAGAAATACTTGTGTTCATATGTCATTCTGAAAAATTCTGCTGTAAACATACCATATGGTATTGTCTACCTTGTTGTACAGGGTTTTTTTTTCTCTTTGTTTACAAGGTATCTTCACATTTTAATGATCTTCTGGTCATTTGTTGCTGGCGTTGTCACATTCTACTGCTCATTAGGACCAGATTCTCTCTTGCCAAATATTCTTTTTACAATAAAATATAAACCCAAGGTAAATTTAATTTTTTCTTTGTAGTATTTGTTTAATTTTTCTCCATTTATTTTGTAGCAATATGTACAAACAGTAACTTTAGAAAAATGTTATGCTCTGTTAATGTAACAGTGGTGAATGCAGTTAATATCAACTTGTAACTTCCTATAGTCTACAGTCCTCAGATACAAATGAAGGCTTTAATCTTGCAAATATTTGGGTTGAACCCAATGGAACTATTTACATGTGTAAAGTTAAGTAAGTGTGTTTGCAGGATTAGGGCTTTATTACTTAAGGGCTTGAAATATGCAGTCGTCAGTGTTGGCAATTCAACTGCTGCCTGTATAATGCTTTTAGAGTGTCTGTAGTAGTTGAATTTTTTGTTTTGTTTTTAATCCTGAGCCTGCATGATAACGTGATGCTTGTAAAAGAGATGCATTTCCTTTGACAAAATGAATTCAGAATATATCTTACTGGCCATACTCAGCCTCCTTTACATGAATTTGAAAGTTTCAAAGAAAGAAATGTCAATTCTAAATCACTTTTCTGCTGAATTTAGAACAATGTTTTATGTTGATAGGTTAGTTTTAATCTGTAAGTTATTTTCTTAAATTCAGTTGCTTCCATTTGGTACTTTACTAACTTAATTATCTTTGTATTCACCCCACACACACACTCAAAAGAAAAAAAAAATCAAGCAATCTATGATATTTTGTGCAATTTAATTTTACTTTAATCACATACAGTAAAAACAAATTGGCTAATGCATAAGTGCATTGAGAAAGAGGATTTTGAAAAACTGAGACTTCTTAAATACTTTCTCTTTCTTAGCAATTAGAACTGCAGGAGCTATTTCCCCAAGGTCACAGCTGTGCTGTATGTGGTAATGTCAAATGCAAAAGGCATAGGTAAGTTAAATATTTGGCATTTCTTATCATAACAGTTCTTACATTTTGTACTTTGGGGTGAGAGAACCTTCTATTAAATGTTATATTCTCTCTTGGTTTCTTACAGACCTGCATTGCTTCTGGAAAACTACCAGCCATGGTTGGATCTACAAGTGTCTTCCAAGGTTGATGCCTCTCTCTCAGAGGTATCTTATTTAATCATCAATTAATGTTAATTATTTGACATGATTTCAGTGCATTGAAATCCAAAACAACTAACGTTTTGTCATTCAGATCCCTCCTTAAAACTCATCATTACTTTTGGACATCAGAAGTGAGTCCATCACAATTCTTGTACACCTCTACCCTGATATAATGCTGTCCTTGGGAGCCAAAAAATCTTACTGTGTTATAGGTGAAACCGCGTTATATTGAACTTGCTTTGAGCCTCCAGAGCGCGCAGCCCCGCTCCCCGGAGCGCTGCTTTACTGCGTTATATCCGAATTCGTGTTATATCGGGTCACATTATATTGTGGTAGAGGTGTATGTATTAAAAAATATGAAATCAAGGAGGAATAGAGAGATTATACTACTGCTGTATTTTGCACAGGTGCAACTGCTTCTGGAATATTGTGTCCCATTTTGGTGTCCACAATTCAAAAAGGATGTTGAAAAATTGGAGAGTTTAGAGAAAAGCCATGAGAATGATTAAAGGACTGGAAAGCATGCATCATAATGAGACCCTCAGGGAGCTCAATCGGCTTATCTTGTCAGAGAGAGAATGTGTGACATTCCCCTGGTGTTATCTGGACCGTTGATCTGCTATGTCACTCCAATCCTCGACTCGGGGAGGCAGCCTTACCCTGCTCTGCTGTGAGAACCCCCACTCCCGGGCTGTTCACACACAGCCTCTATAGCATGTAAGCTGCTTGCAGCTAAGTGAATGAGCATTTTTGGCCAGTCGCTGCTTGGATTGTGCAACCAAATGACACTAGCCAATATCTCTGGTCCCAGACACAACCCTAGGAACCTCCGTCTTGCAGTGTCCAGTTATGCCCGCTGCAAGCTTATATGAGTTCGTCAGTTTAACAAAGAAATTAATATGTAGCAGGCTTTTTATCCCAAGGGGTGACTCGGACACACTTCAAATCAAACACACTGCTTCAGATAGAATAAACAAACAAATTTATTAACTATAAAAGAGAGATTTTAAGTGATTATAAGTCAAAGCACAAGAAGTCAGATTTGATCAAATGAAATAAAAGCAAAACACATTCTAAGCTGATCTTAACACTTTCAGTGCCCTTACAAACTTAGATGTTTCTCACCACAGGCTGGCTGGTTGCCCTTCGGCCAGGCTCTCCCCTTTTGATCAGCACTCAGTCGCTTGGTGGGGGTGTCTGTAGATGGAGGTGGGGGAGAGAGAGCATGGCAAACGTCTTTCCCTTTTATCATGTTCTTTCTTCCCTCTTAGCTTTGCCCCCCTCCCTTTCAGAGTCAGGTGAGGATTACCTCATCATAGTGCCAAACTGACCAAGGGAAGGGGGGTGACTCGCTCGAGAGTCCAACAGATCCTTTGTTGCTGCCTAGACCAGTGTCCTTTGTTCCTGTGAGGTTGGGCTGGGTTTGTCCCATACATGCCCTGATGATCCCCTCTGCTCTTGGAGAGTTTTGCCTAGGCTCGTTTTAAGCCACGAGGACACGTTTTCAGCCTCATAACTATATACATGAAATTACAACCTATAACATTACTATAACAACAATGATCAGTGTATCATGAGCCTTCCGAAGACACCCGACATGACAAACTTTGCATTGGATACCACACAATCATATTATAAGGATGAACATGGGGGTGCAGGGTGTTCCCCTGAGATACAGAGTGTCACAGGGTGAAGGTGTGACTTGTTCACAGACTATAAGTACTTAGATGGGGAACAGAAATTTTATTATAAAAGGGTCTTCAATCTAAAAGACAGTGGTATAATAAGAGCCAGTGACTGGAAGTTGAAGCTAGAGAAATTGACTTGAAATAAGGCACAGATTTTTAAATGAGTGTAATTAACCACTGGAACAATTTACCAAGGGTTGTGTGGATTCTCCATCACTGTCACTTATAAAATCTAGATATGCTCTACTTCAAACAGAAATTAATTCAGGAAATATGGCCTGTGTTGTACAGGAACGGGAAGTCAGACTAGATGATCACAATAGTGTCTTGGGGCCTTATCTATGAAAATGAGTGCATTCTGAAACTGAGGCTCCAAGGTAGGTCCAGGACTGTCATTACAATACTACCAATACTAAATAATAAAATATTGTCCTTTGTTATCCATTGTTCTTTTCAGAGTACTGTTATGCACTCTATTGTGACCTAAATTTAGATTAAGTTCTCTAAGACGAGGGCATTTGTTTATGGGAAGGAGCCAGCATGTTTTTGGGTTCTTTAAAATAATAAATAGTACCAATAATTGAGATGTGCCATGATTACCCGAAGAAGTTATTTATTACCTATCGCCTAGAGTTATTTCCTTCCTAAATGTGAGTGCATATTTAAAAAAATAAAATATTGCACTTTCTTACGCAGTAGCTGACTTTTTTACAGCATCTTGACAACGCACAGTGCATATTTTGAGAGCAGAATGAGTTGAAGAGCTCTGATTAGCAAACATATTAGTACTTGTAGTTCAATTCCATCAAGAGATTAACATATGTAGAACCTTTCTTAAGAAGTACATCTTTTTGGAAATAAACGCAGTGAGAATAGTGGAGGATGGTGGTGTATGGTATTCAGAGTTGCTGTTTGTATGGCAGTACTACAGCCACGTGCCTTAGAGAATCATGAAACTGTATTACAGCCCTCACTACTCCAGTTAAGTGTGAAAGAAGACAGAATGGAGAAGGCTTGGTGCTGGAGTGGGGCATGATTTTCCATGTTTCTATTGCAAACTCTGGGTTATAGAATGATGCTGCAACTCATGTAAATTGCATGAAATCTGCTGTCCCATTCATCTTGGTCTGAGTTCAAGATGTGATCTGTAATATAGTTTTAAATGTCACAAATTGCATAAAATGAATCTGACTGAAAAATTACTTAAAAATTACTTACTTGAATTATCTACCAATAATATATTTACAGCGTAGGTTTACTTAGCTCTTGATCAATGCACTTGTAAGACTTTGTGGCATAAACCATGCCAATGTGTCATTGTGAAAGAGCTGATCAGAGATGTCTATAGCCAGCATCACAAAAGAAAATGGCATTCCTGGTTCAGAACTCCTATCATAACAAATTTATCATTAGCTCTTTGGGGGTTTTTTTTTTTTTTTTATTTCTTGGTTCCATGTTGTTAAAGAGACCTAAGGGATAATGTTTTACTTTCTTGGGCAGGAGGGGAGGTATGGTTCTTTCACCTGTCAGTCCAATTCATCCCTCCGTCAGTTTGATTGATAAGCACTCTATAAGCCATCATATTGTCTAACATGGTCAGACTGGGCCCCTGAGGCAATCCAAAACGCAGCAGCGGCATGGCTGGGTATGTTCTCTATCACCTGGGATCAGTTGCTCTTCTCAGAGGCAAATATCATCTTGGCCATCTGATCATTGCTTTCGAATTCTCTCCTCCTATTCTTTGCACATTAACTTTCCAAGGTCTCGCTTTCTTTCAGTCGATCCCCAGGCTCACTGCTCTGGCTTGCTATTGAGTGCTTCATCCCTAGACCTATCCTCTCATAGTTCCTCTTCCTGGCAGCCTTGGTCCCTTCTTTGGAGGCCAACATAGAGCATTTGACTGTATGGCTTTCAGCCTTAGTGTTTGCTTAGAAATACGTTCCGCCTCTTCTTTCCTCCAGATGTCTTCCCCCTTCCTTTTTTTTTTTTCTTTTTTTTAACATTCTTCTCTAGCCAGTGCATTTTGTTTCTCCATCTTTAATCTCTTGTCATTTTAGAGTTATAATGTACATGTTTAGTGAGGTTAGAAAAGATGTTTGTTTATTTTTTTCTTTCAGCTCTTCTAACAAGTATGTAGAATAAATAGATCCCTTATTTTGTAATGTGATTGTCTTTGTTCTACACAGGTGCTTGAACTGGTGCTGGAAAATTTTGTTTATCCATGGTACAGGTATGAGTTTTCCACAAATATTACTTTTTCTTCTAATAATGATCCCTCATTCAAAACAGTATAGTGGAAACAGTCCTTTACAAAATACATATTTAGTTTTTGTGTTAAAAATAATAAAATACAACGATTTTTTTTTTACTTTCTCACTTTAACAGTGTTATCACCTTACTTTGTTTTGTATCTTATTAGTTAAGTAGAGTGGATCAATTTGTTCTAAATTTAAAATATTACAAAGATTTTTGTGAAATTTGTATTGAAACTATAAAAACACTTTGTATCTTAGTGAGGTTTTCCTGGAAAAAGACACATTTTTGCTGCAACCATGATAGGTTCAAAAACTGTAAGAACTTTAAAAATCCTCTTTTATGAGTTATGATTCTAAACCAGGGGTGGTCAGCCTGTGGCTCCGGAATCTTCAAAAGTTAGTATGCGGCTCCTTGTATAGACGCTGACTCCGGGGCTGGAACTACAGGCGCCAACTTTCCAATGTGCCGGGCGGGGGAGGGGCTCACTGCTCAATCCCTGGCTCTGCCACAGGCCCTGCCCCCACTCCACCCCTTCCCACTCCCTCCCCTGAGCCTGCCGTACCCTCGCTCCTCCCCCACCCCGCCAGAGCCTCCTGCATGCCACAAAACAGCTGATTGGGAGGGAGGGGGAGGCGCTGATCAGTGGGGCTGTCGGTGGGCGGGAGGCGCTGGGAGCGGGGGAGCTGATGTGGGGCTGCTGACCTATTACTGTGGCTCTTTGGCAATATACATTGGTAAATTCTGGCTCCTTCTCAGGCTCAGGTTGGCCACCCCTGTTCTAAACTATAACTGTTCCTCTGACCCTGTATTTCATGTAGTGTCTTAATCTAAAAATAAACTTTCATCCTTTAAAAAAAAAAAAGGAAAATACATTCAAGATATGAGCTAAGGCTTTGACCCTGCAAAGATTCTACACATGCTTAACTTTAAGATTGTGAATAGTTCTGTTGAACTCAGATGAGACTATTCACATGCTTAAAGTTAAGCATGAGTGTGAATAAGTCTTTGCAAGACTGGGGCCTGTATGGGTTTCTTGTGTTTTGTTTTTTTAACTTAAAGGCATATTACTCTAAGCACTTTGAAGGAAAATAACTTAAATACACCTCTACCCCAATATAACGTGACCCGATATAACACAAATTCATATATAACGTGGTAAAGCAGTGCTCCGGGGGAGCGGGGCTGCGCGCTCCGGCGGATCAAGTTCGATATAACATGGTTTCACCTATAACATGGTAAGATTTTTTTGGCTCCCGAGGACAGCATTATATCGGGGTAGAGGTGTATTTAAATTCTTGGTGTATATTAATGCCATGATATAAGATTATTTTATTTCTAAAACAAATAAGACACTGGATTTCACCTAATTCAACTCTGAATTTGACTTTCCCCTTCTTAAAGGTGATGTTTGTTAAAAGAATCAGTCAGCTACTCTCATCTTTTATTTTATGTTGTCTGTCTTACCCACTGGAAGTTCAGAATTTTTTTTTTACAGGCATTCTATTTATCCAATTTATTTTTAAATATGACTGAAGTCTACATGTCTCTATTTAGTTATGCCTTTGCTTTGGGTGTATCAATATTGGTTTGACTATACTTAACAAAGCTATACACTTACCTGCAGGACAGCAGAGGGAGCTCGAACACTGTGTTGTACATCACCAAAATGGATAACCTTTGGGTGTTCATTAGCTGAGTAAACTTTAAAGTATATGAAATCCAGAGGACATTTTGCGGAGCTCCTTTTAAATAAAATAAAATTTAAGGAGGCCATATAGGTGGCTGTCTTTAATATTTTATATTTTAAAATTGGTGGAGAATCTATGGGCACTGTATCTTTTATGTTACTTCAGACTGACGGAGAGAACTTAGATTCAAGATATTACATTTAAGAATCACAAGGTCCAAAAAAAGTTCTCTTATGTGCTTGTATTGTGCTTAGCACAGTGGGGTCCTGGTCATAACTGGGTCCTCTGAACACCTTAGCATAGTGATAATAAAAAGCAGTGAACTAGCACTTCGAGGTGGGGGAAATTTTCTGAAGTTATGGCTTATTGCCTAAAGTCTTGGGGCAATATAGAACATTGGAGAATTATTTTTACTTAAGGGCAAATCTTCTTAGTATGTTAGACTGTCATTAGGGCAGAATTTGTCTAATGTTCTAGGATTTTTTTCTCTTCCCGTTCCACTCTTCCATCCCTTCTCTCTGTTTCCATCTTTGGGGAAATCCATTTCTCCCAAACAGGAAAATGAGGCCCTCAGCAGACACAGCTTTGTAGGAAGGGGCAGATTTCAATGATGGGACAGGTTTGGGATCTCTTTTTGTCCCAGACTAGAGCAGCTGGACAAGAGTTTAGGGTGGGAGAGGACTCTGGGATGACATCTTCCTCTCGGTGAAAGGAGCACAGACTTCCTTGACACCAGCTAGGCCCTTTTGGGCAGGAAAAATGGGAACTGGGCACAAGAGGATTTTTTTCCTTGGCCCCACCAGCTGATGCCACCTTCTACCATCATGCATATTTTGTATCTCAGCGCTCTAACATGCTATTGCCTACTTGGGAGGGCAATAGGATTATCTACTTTTGGTCAATTTTTAACAAATGAAATTTTTAAAAAAATGCTGTATTGTAGGTAACATGCATATTGTATTATAATTAGAGCTAGTCAAAAACTTTCTGATGGGAAAACTGTTTTGTCAGAAAATGCTGATTGCACACAATCAAAATGTTTTCTCAGAATGTACCAATTTCACCTAATTTTTTGCAGGAAATTATCAGAACTATACTATAATATATAAAAGTAGAAACATTTTGACCATTTTGTCAAAACAAAACATTTTGAAATTTCAGACTTTCTCATTGGATAGAAATGCAAAATTTCAACCAGCTCTACTGATAATATTGAACACTTACTGCATTTTTCTTCATAAAGCTTTGCAAACATTAATTTAGGCTCACTCCGTCCCACCTAACGGCGTAACTATTTTTTAAAAAATAAACACATGGGGAAAGTGAATTAGAGGTTATTTGCTCAAAGTCACGCAGTTAGTCAATATTAGAACAGGAACTGAACATAATTCCTGGCTGTTAGTCTTATGCTCTGACCATGCCTCTCAAGTCACAGCTAATTAGAAGTACAAATATATCTACTATATTTAGGTGTCCACATGTTTCTATGCTTGAATAGAGGACCAGTCACCAGCTGGCCCTGCCCAGTTTTTATGCTTTCATTTAGGTTGGAGATAATTCTTTTGCTTTCAAGTGCCACCTTTTAATGTTTTTATTCTTTCTTTTATAAATGTCAAATGTGACATGGATGGGTTAAAGTTCAAACTAAATATTTTCCTTGGTTTACTCATCATGATTTGTTTTAAAACTTTGCAGGGATGTAACTGATGATGAGTCCTTCGTAGATGAGCTGAGAGTAACATTGAGGTTTTTTGCATCTGTATTAATTCGCAGAGTTCACAAGGTAAAAATAGCTTGGAGAGAGAACATGATTTTATATGTAAGAAGTGGTATCTAATGCCAAAGTAAATGTTCTTTTTTTAATTATGTTACCAAAAGAAACATATTGTACTTTCTATATAGAATTACATTTGACAGTTTCTTCCTCTTTATGCCTGCTTCCTTTCTCTGAAACTTATCTCCCATGGTACTCTTGGCCACAGCCTAATCCTATAGAATCCTTGCAAATGAAAGTCTTTGTTCCTGCTGTTTTAGTAATGCTTTGTGTTGGCACAAGACTATCTTCTATGTTGCATTGGCTGTTTCTAAGTTGATTCATTTTAAGGGAGTAGAGAGAATTACTAGATATTGGGGAGCTGTAGTCCCTGTAGCTACTACCTGGTTCGCCTTCTGTGCTTAGGTTCTTTGAAGATATTTTTATACTTGTTAAGAGGATAACTGCTTCAAATAGCTCACTGTAAGAATCCCGGTAGGCGTGACTTGTGTGGAGAAGGGACTATGCTAACTTGGAGTCGTGATATGTTATAAGTGTTAAGTAAAATTGAGTGATGGGGTAAAATTGAGTGATGGGGGCATGTTGCCGAACAAAGACCAACGAGCACATACCGTATATTGGTGGGTGCACAGAAACACAGAGGCTTGGACTTCCGTATGGAAGCTCCACCTGAACTGCCAATTCAGAACTTTTTTTTTTTTTTTTTTTTAATTTGAATGATCATCAGTTGGCTTCTGAGGAGAGTGAGCAGGATCACAGAGCAGGTGGGAGAGCTGGTCTGAAATCAGGAAGGGAAGTATTGCCAGGCTTTTATAAGATCAGGTTTTCCTTGTGGGAATAAGAAGTGGAGGTATTACCAGATATGATTGTTCTTTCTTTTGTATTCAACCACAGTAAATGTTTAGTGGATTTTAAAAAACAACCAGATTTTGGCATTGGAATACATTAGTGGGGTTTTGAAGAGATCTGAAGGGCTCTTGAAATAGATATATAAAAAAATCCAGCATTTCCCAATGTTCACAGGCAAGTGTCCTGAGAGGAAGATTATAGGGGTAAAAGGGCTGTACTAGTGACTCAGACACCAGTTTCGAACAACATGTTTGTCCAGGAAGGGGAATGTCGTGGCAACTTGTACATGAATTTAGTTCCTGTGAAAAGTTTGGACTGACCACCCTCTGTCCTTTACATAGGTACAGTATATGCAATGGAAACTTCCTGATGCTCTCTGGTAATGTGCCTCAAGCGCATTTTGCAGGAACTACCTCTAAGTACCTCTGGTTGTTGTAGGCAGAATAGGAGTTAGAAGCTAGCTCAGTTTCCTTGCCCATTCAATGCTGACCCCTCTGCTGACACAGCTACCCAAGGGTGTTGTTCCACCTCAGTAACAACTATTAATACATTTTATTTCCTGAACTACAAGATATACATACATGCTACGTAGCTGATGAACAACCTGACTCAATCCTAGTTGAATATCAGATCTGGATGTCTTGCTTGTTAACATGCTTATGGTACTGCAGATGGTTTAAAAGTTAAGATGGGGAAAGACAATCAGCAAATGCTCTTTGTATTGTAAGCATAAAGGTTTGTAAATGAAGCAGATGTTTCAAAATGGAAATGTAGCATAAGTCTTAAAATTTACTTTATAATTTTAATTCCTGTAACTTGAGCATACTTGAGTTATTAGTTGACTTGATCTATTGCTATCATACATGAAAAGATAAAATATGATAGTGATAATACCATATTATACAGGTAGCTGAAGGTTACATGTGAACTGAAATACTCTAGCATATAACATCTTTTAAACATGTCCTGTGTGAATTAGAATAATAAAGATTATCCAAATTCCTCCACCTTTCTTGTCAGGAATAAAATATTTATAATATTTTCAGTCAGGCTTGGCTGAGAGCAAAAATATATTTGATCTTTTGTGGCATGTAAGCTGTGTAAGTGTTAGATGCTGTGTGGAGAATTGAAAAAGCTTAGAGTATGTCTACACTAGCACTTTTGTCCATAAAACTTTTGTCAGTTGGGGTGTGAAAAAAACACACCCCCTGACCAACATAAGTTTCACTGATAGAAGCGCTGGTGTGGACAGCGCTATGTCGGCAGGAGACGCTCTCCCGCTGACATAGCTACTGGCACTTGTTGGGGGTGGTTTAATTATGCCAACCGGAGACCTCTCTCCTGTTGGCAAAGAGTGGTTAGACAGGAGATCTTACAGTGGCGCAGCGGTATAGCTGTCCCGCTGTAAGGTCTCTAGTGTAGACATACCCTTAGTAGGTACCGGAGTTTAATCAAAACACATTCCCCTTTATACATTTTTAGTTTATAAATTTTGTATTAAGATTGTATCTGATGTAATATCATTAAACTTATTTTCTGTGTTTATTGTGCAAAGTTTTGTGAATATCTGTAAATAACACAAATTTAGACATCATCATGATAGCTTGAGCTGTATGAATTATGCAGGAGAGATAGGGTTTGTGCGTGAGTGAGATGACAGAATACTAGGTCATGGAGCTCACAAAAATGTAATTCAGAGTGACAAGGTGAGTGAGGTAATGTTTTATTGTACCAACTTCTGTTGGTGAGAGAAACACGCTTTTGAGCCACTCAGAGCTCTTCTTCAGGTCTGGGAAAAGTACTCACAGCATCACAGCAAAATGCAAGATGGAACAGATTGTTTAGTTAGCACGTATTGTAAGGGACTGTTCAAGATAGAATGGCCTGTTAAAAAAAATCTCTGCAGTCATAGGACAAAAAGAGCCATATAGTCCCTGAAATCTAACCACCAGACAAAAGAGGCACCACTGTAGTCCTCAACTGTGATGACTGAGTTAACGAGGCCAACCAACAGCACTCTGACACCACCTACTATAAAGAACTCAAAAACAACCCCACACCACAATTTATCCAGGAATTGAAGGATGATATCCAATCCTTCCTCCAACAACTCAGAGAAACTTTACAAACTCCTCCCCCATGAAACCACCCCAGTGCCCTTCTACATGCTTCCCAAGATACACAAACAAGGGATCCCAGGCAGACCCCTCATATAGGATCATGGCACTCTTACTGAAAGTATATCAAGACTCTTAGAAACCGTCCTCAAACCACACAAAGGGCCAGCTTTCTCCAGGACACAACTGATTTTTCTCCATAAACTCTGCAGTATTAACAACCTTCCTCAGAACACCATCCTCACCACTGTGGATGTCATTTCTTATACACCAACATCCCTCACAATGACACATAGCTGCCTGCCTCAAATACTTTCCAAACAATGGACAACCTCAGATATTCACCCCAAACACGTCACCAAATTCATCCATTTCATTCTCACCCATAACAGTTTTAAGTTCAGCAACAAACATTTTGTCAAAACCATGGGAACAGCCATGAGTACTAGAGTGTCTCCACAATATGCCAGACTCATCGTGGGCCAACTTGAAGAAGAATTTCTGGACAAATACCTGAGATATGTTGATGATATTTTCATCCTCTGGACAGACAGCTTAAACTCACTCATAGATTTCCACCACAACTTCAGCAACCACCACCTGTCCATTGAAGGCTCTCTGGAACACTCCCACACTAGCATCAACTTTCTGAACATAACAATCAGTTTCAGCAATAGAACCCTACAGACAACCATATCCAAGAAAACCCCCATGGATCACCATACCTACCTTCATAGATCCAGTAACCATCCCAAACAGCAAGAAAACTGTTGAGCTACAGCCAGGCACTCAGAGACCACAGAATATGCTCCAAGGAGAAAGTCCAGGTTATACACCTTAACACACTTAAAACTGCTTACACCGAATGAGGACACTCCACCAGAGAAGTAGATTACATCATAGAACAGGCCACTGAAATACCGAAAGAGAACCTGCTTCAATACAGAAATAAAACCCCCTCTGACTATTCACCCCTAGCCATCACATACCATACAGGGTACCATCAAATTACAACAACCCATCCTCAATGGGGACTCTATCCTGAAAGAAATTTTTCTTGAACCCTCTCTGTTGGCCTTCAAACAACCCCCCATCTTCTCCAAGCTAATCAACAAAAGCAAGCTCCGCACAGACCAGGACACACCAACTCAAAGTGGCACCAGACCCTGCCACAGCATTGGATGTGAAACCTACAGACAACATCTCTGCTGCAGTAATCAACATCCCCCACAACACACCTTTCAGGATCCATGCCTATCACAACGTGTAGTGCACTAAATGCCCAAATAACTATGTGAGTGAAACCAGATACAGTAATCACTATGCTTTTGAATGAACTTACTCAGGAAAATGATAAAGGACAAAAACACCCTCTCACCTGTGGGTGAACACTTTTCACAAAGCGATCACTCAATATCTGACCTCTCAGTCTTCATCCTTAAAGGAAACCTGCACAACACTTTCAAAAGATGAGCCTCGGAGCTTAAATTCGTTACTATGCTAGACACTAAAAATCATGGACTAAACAGAGACACTGGATTTATGGTTTATTACAACAATCTGCAACCCACTAGCCTGCTCTTTGTCCTATGACTGTAGAGGTGTTAATGGGACACTCTACCTTGAATGGTCGGTTACAATATATGTTAACTACTTATGCTAAACAGTCTGTTCCACCTTGCATTTTGCTGTGATGCTGGGAGTACCTTTCCCAGACTTGAAGAAGAGCTCTATGTGGCTCGAGAGTTTGTCTCTCTCACCAACAGTTGGTCCAATAAAACATATTACCTCATCCACTTTCTCTCTCTAATCTCCTGGGACTGACAGGGCTACAACTTCACTGTATGTAATTCAGTGTGAGAATTTACATATATGGAAGCGAACAGACTGGAGTGGTGGTTTTGTGATGTGTAAATCACTGAATGTACTGGGTTTAGAAACTGACTTGGTAAGCAACTTACAAAGAAAATTGTCAAATTTCTTCCTGTAGCAATCTACTTTGAATGCTTCAAAAGCCAGGTGAAAATGATCAGTGACATAGAACTCATTTTCTTCTTGGAAGGTTTCAGGTGTGCTGTAATGCTTCTTGTAGACTTATTTTGTGGGGAAGGAGGGAGAATTCAATACACTGTGAGAGGTGGAAGATTTACATTGCTTTTCTAAGGCCTTGTCTACACTACATGGTTATATCAACAAACCCGTGGAGGTGTACATACTGAAATGCTCCTGCCGATGTAACTCACCTGCTATGCCAACATAATAAAATCACCTTGACAAGCAGCATAGAGCTTTTTGTGATGTAGCGTCAGTGTAGATGCCTCACTTGGTTATGTCGCCCTAATTGGCCTCCAGGAGGTGTCCCACAATGCCCATCATGACCGCTCTGGTCAGCAGTTTGAACCCTGAAATTACATAGGTATGTGCCCCTCCCTGTTTAAAGGCTTGGGAATTTTTGAAATTCCTCTTCCTGTTTGCTTGGTACAGTTGACACAGCATCTTCCCAGCTGATCATGCCGGCTTTACCCAGCAGACGTTCTCCCACATGGACCACACTGGAGCTATTTGATCTGCTGAGTATATATAGAGAGAGGAGGCTGTGCAGTCGCAGCTTTGCACCAGCTGTAGGAATTTCAATACCTATGGGCTGATTGCTAGTGGCATGCAAGAGAAGGGGCACGAAAGGGACGTGCAGCAGTGTCGTGCTAAAATCAAGGCGCTGAGGCAGGCGTACCAGAAGGCAAGGGAGGCCAACTGTCGCTCTGGTGAGGTGCCGAAGACATACTGCTTCTATAAGAAACTGCACACCATCATCAGCAGTGACCCCACCTTCACCACCAAGAGCCCCGTGGATACTTAATGGGGACTGGAGGCAGCAGCTAGTGGACTCAACCCTGATGAGGAAGTGGTGGACGAGGAGGTGGAGCTGGAGGACGATGTGGAACCCACAGCAGGGTCATCTGGTGGCGTGGCAAATCAGGACCTCTTTTCCACTCCAGAGGGGTCTAGCCAGTCCCAGCACTCTGGCTCTGGAGTGCAGGAGAGGGGAGCTTTGGTAAGCGCGCATTTTGCTTTGATATTGCACAGTGAGAGGAGATTGAGCTCTCATGTACTTTGTTATATGGTAGAAGAGGGATAAGGGACAGAAATTAATAACAGAGCCTGTCCATCTATGCAGTGAAACTATGGCGAAAAATTTTGTTAATGTACATGGCGATGTCTGAGGAATCCCCTATAGTGATCTCTAGGAAACTTTCCTGTAGGTATTCTGCAATCCTCTGCTGAAGGTTCCTTGGGAGAGCTGCCTTGTTTCTGCCCCCACTGTAGGAAACTTTGCCGCGCTACCCAGCAATTATTTCTGCAGGGACTAAAGCGGCACACAGGTGAGCAGTATACAGAGCCAGTCTGAAGCCACACGCATGCAGGAGATGCTTCCTTACATCTTAGATTACCCTTAGGAGTGAGATATCGGGTTTGATTACCCTAGCCCAGTGGTTCCCAAACTTGTTCTGCCGCTTGTGCACGGAAAGCCCCTGGTGGGGCGGGCCGGTTTGTTTATCTGCCGTGTCCGCAGGTTCAGCCGATCGTGGCTCCCACTGGCCGCGGTTCACTGCTCCAGGCCAATGGGAGCTGCTGGAAGCAGCGCAGGCTGAGGGACATACTGGCCGCTGCTTCCAGCAGCTCCCATTGGCCTGGAGCAGTGAACCGCGGCC
>NW_020664393.1:21850708-22068873 GCF_002925995.2 Terrapene triunguis
GGCCGCGGTTCACTGCTCCAGGCCAATGGGAGCTGCTGGAAGCAGCGCAGGCTGAGGGACATACTGGCCGCTGCTTCCAGCAGCTCCCATTGGCCTGGAGCAGTGAACCGCGGCCAGTGGGAGCCGCGATCGGCCAAACCTGCGGATGCGGCAGGTAAACAAACCGGCCCGGCCTGCCAGGGGCTTTCCCTGCACAAACGGCAGAACAAGTTTGGGAACCACTGCCCTAGCCTGTGTAAAAGGATACCAGTATTCAGAATAGGCTCCCTAGCCACTTAATGTAACCCCATTCCCAAACCACCGTTTGTCCCTTCCCCCTTGCCAATTCCCCTCTTCCCTGTGAACTAACCATAATTGGGACTTGCGGAGACCTGTGTGCTAGCCGAGGGACAGTAAGAAAGATGTGTAATTTTTGTGATTCATAGCTGTGAGTGCACTCTCAATACTGTCTCTTTTCATTGTTTCTTTGCTTTCTGCAGATGTGCCCTTGAGAACACTCCTCTATACCGGCAGAGCACCTCCATCAGATAAGGCACTGACCCAGAAGGAGTATATGTTTCGCCAGGCACTGCAGTCAACAGTTGCAGCACAGAGTGAAACAAGAGCGTGGAGAGAGACAATGAAAGACTGAGGCTGGATAGCTAGGAAAGGACACAGGGGCAGGAGTGGATGATAAAGCACCTCAAGGACCAGACAGAGATGTTGAAGTCCCTCATTAGCCGGCAATCACAAAAAATATGTACCCGACTCCCCCTTCAGCCACTACAGAACTCCTGTCCATGCCCTCCACAAACTCCCCCAATGCATTCATCGTGTGTTCCCAGTCCCTCACAGTACCCGTGCACTCCACATCTGGGGACTGGTTTCCCAATGAAAGCTGGAGTTACACCCAGCTGTGACAGCCCTAACCATGAGACTGTTCTTTGTCATGTCCCCTGTTTGACGAAACATTTGTGTTTGATCCTGTTATTAAACTTGTCTTTGAAATTAAATGTCTTTATTTGTGAAATACAGAGATACATACGTAAATCATTCAGTGCTGACATTGAAACATATTGGCCATAGGTAGGAATATTTGCTCCTTGCAATTAATGCTGAAGAAGCAAGCATGACCCAGGTAATTCGTGATGGCAAGTAAACATTGCCTGGCTGAATGCATTACATATGGGCACATTACTGGGAATTGTTGTCAAAATGCTCCTTCAAAGCCCCCCTGATTTGAATAGCCTCCTGCCATGCCCTCCTAATTGCCCTTGTATTGGCCGCTTAAAATCAGCGGCCAGCCGATCAGCCTCATAGCCCACCCCTGGGGAAACTTCCCCCTTTGATTTGCAAATATTATGGAGAGTACAGCAGGCCACAATGACCATCGGAATATTTTCGTCACTGAGGTCTAACCAGCCAAAAAGACAGTGCCAGCAACCTTTTAATCGGCCAAAGGCACATTCAATGGTCATTTGGCACCTGCTGAACCTGTTGTTGAAGCACTCCTTAGTGCTATCTAGGTTCCCAGTGGTAAGGGTTCATGAGCCACGGGAGCAAGGGATACATGGGGTCTCCAGGGATCACTGTGGGCATTTGCACGTTCCCCATTGGAATCATTTGGTCTGGAAAGAAAGTCCCAGCATGCAGCTTTCTGTACAGTCCAGTGTTCTGAAAGATACGTGTATCATGCACCTTCCTTGACCGCCCCGCATTAATGTCAGTGAAACGGCCTCAGTGATCCATGAGTGCCTGCAAGACCATGGAGAAGGAGCCCTTTTGGTTGATGTACTCCATTGCAAGATGGTTGGGGGCCAAAATTGTGATATGTGTTCCAGCTGTTGCCCTGCCGCAGTTAGGGAATCCCATTGCCTCAAAGCAATCAATTATTTCCTGGACATTACCGAGAGTCTCAGTCCTTTGTAGCAGGAGGCGATTAATGGCCCTGCACACTTGCATCACCTCAGCCCCCGTGGTGGACTTTCTAACTCCAAACTGATTCGCGACTGATCGGTAGCAGACTGGAGTTGCCAGCTTCCTCACAGCAATCATCACTCGCTTTTCCACTGTGAGGGCAGCTCTCATTCTGGTGTCCTTGCACTGCAGTGCTGGGGCAAGCACCGCACAGTTCCAGGAAGGTGACTTTGCACATCTGAAAGTTCTACAGCTACTGCTCCTCATCCCATACATGCATCACGATGCGATGCCACCACTCAGTGCTTGTTTCCTGAGTCCAGTGCTGATGGTCCACCATGGCAAGCTGGTCCATGAATGTCAGCAGCAATCATGAATGATTCATTTCCATGGCAGACAGCAGGGTGGGCATCTGTTTCGCAGCTTATGAAATACTGCAGGACCAGCTGCGTTGTGTTCATAATACTCATCACCACAATGGTCAGCAGCTCAGGATCCATGCTGTCAGGCAGAGATGGAGGTCTATTGAAAAACAGCATGAAACAAAGAAGGAAGCCCATGGAATGATGAGATGGAAAGAACTGCATCACGGGGCAGCGAGCACATTCCAGTGCTGCACTGTGATCCATTCGCAGAGCTCCCAGCAGCCGAGGGTGACAGAGGGTAACGAGTTGCACAGTGGGATAGCTACCCACAATTCAACACTTTCTCTGTCAATGCAAGAGCAACGACTGTAGACGCACTCAGCCGACACAAGGAGTATTGTGTGGACGTGCTCCACCGATGTTGTTAAAGCGATTTATGATCATTGACAAAACTTAAGTCGACTTAACTCTGTAGTGTAGACATGGCCTCAGTCACTTTTTGAAGTGCTGTGTCTTCGTTGATAAGTCTTTGCTTGTTTTTAATTGCTTGGAATAAATATTTCTAAATCTCAGATTAAATGTATTTAAACACAAGAGTTAAAATGGGTGGAGACAAGACAATAAGGACATTACATTTTATTTATTTTTATTTAGCTTAGATTTTGTAGTGTAAAATCATCTTGGTTTGAAATGTCAGGAGAAAGGTAGCGCTCATGTTTTTTCCCCTTTATTAGCTCTCCTAAATGCTTTTTTTGTGCATGAGGAGGGCTGGACTTGGCACTCTGGAACTCTGTGGCTGGTTGGCTTGAGGAACTTGCATGAGTGACACAGGATACCCTCTGCCTGTGGACTGAATATGTCCTTCGCTTTGCTCCTGGTCCTTGGCCTTAATGCTCAGGAGCCAAAGCTGGAGAGTGCATATTGCCTTGATAGTGGCCAGAACAGCCCTAGTGGAATAGAACTTGAGGTTTCATTTAAATTGATTCTGAAATGATTGAGTTAAGATTTATTATTACTGCAGATGTACACTTCAACAGATTTCCATTTTGACAGTAAATATGCTAAAGATGTTTAGGACTTTTGTTGGATACTCTAAGGGTATGTCTTCACTACTGGCCAGCTCAGCGGGCAGCGATCGATCCAGTGGGGATCGATTTATTGCATTTAGTCCAGACACGATAAATCGATCCCCGAGCGCTCTCCTGTCGACGCCTGTACTCCAGCTTGGCGAGAGGCGCAGGCAGAGTCGACGGGGGAGCGGCAGCAGTCGACTCACCATAGTGAAGACACCACAGTAAGTCGATCTAAGAACATCGACTTCAGCTACGTTATTCACGTAGCTGAAGTTGTGTAATTTAGATTGATTCCCCCCCGCCCCCCCAGTGTAGACCAGGCCTAAATACAGTAGAACCCCAAATTTATAAACAGCAATCATAATGAACAACCAGTTATATGAACCATTTTTATCCCCCCCAAAAAATCAGTGATTTATTTCACTAGTTACTACAGCACAGTATGTACATACAGTACTGTATGACAAGACTTGGAGGGATTAGATTTTTATCGATAAATGTTGGTAAACATTGATTTCACCATATACAAACTGCCGAAAAAGTATTTCCATCAGTAATAATAGAAAATTGCAGATGGGTAAAGTAAGGGAAATGGTCCTTGAAAACTTATTAAAGTTTATTTAAGGATATTTACTTCATATATTTTGACATGTGATGTTGACAATTCATGGTTTTTTAACAGATAAAAACGGTTTAACTAGTTGAATCTCAACATCTGCTGTCGTTAAATAATTGTCTGATCTTTCCCCATTGTCTGAACACCTCCCATAAGTTCCCACAACTGTGAAAATTTAAATAGATAAAAATAAAAAATGCTCAAAATTGAACTTTGATATTGAAATTATGAAAAAAATTGAATTCTGCCAAGCCTATGTATGAGCGTAATATGCACACTGCATTATTTTTTTACCATTTATGTACATTATCATTGAACGAGTAATAAATTAACCTTTTTTTTAATGTTATGAACTTCTTATTCCCCAAATGGTTCATAAAATAGGGATTCTACTGTATTAATTGGTAATTGTAAGTACCTTGCTTTCCCATGAAAATGAGCATGTCAGTTATTACTGTGGTTATATTTGGTAAAAAACAATCTTATTTTTTGAATAGATGGGTATTTTAATTTTACTAATAAATTGCATTAACATACTTTTCATAGTAATCTATTTTAATAACTTAAGGAGAATTGGTTTTTTCCTTAACTTAAAATTTATTCTTTTAGGTGGACATTCCATCTGTTATAACAAAGAAAATGCTAAAGGCAGCAATGAAACATATAGAAGTCATAGCTAAAGCCAGGCAGAAAGGTACTGTGAAACATTTGTATGTACTTTAATGTTTTGTAAATTTAAAATGGTTTGTAAGTTTAAAATGCTACGCCTAAAACTTTTGATGCTTCGCATTTGCCAGTACTTTGGCAAATTTGACAGTTCATTCTCAAATCTACTGTTGTCTTCACTTTTTTAAAAAATCCATACCCCTCTTCTGCTGTGGTGCTTGTCTGGGGATAGAGGGCCAAACGTTGACAAGGACTGAATGCAGACAGTTTTTGTTTGATTTTATGACTATCAACATGTAGACATTTAGTTAATTTAGAAATCTGGTCTCTTGCCTGGAGTGTGGAGCAGGATTGAGTTTTCTGTCCAGTTCAGAGCAAAATTTTGATTATTTTTCTTAAGACATTCCTGGTGAATTCCAGATAAGCAACAATAAATGAAAGGGTGCATGTGTATGTGAATATATTATTTAACTGAACTAAACTACGTTATATAATTTACTAACTAAACTATAATTAAATAGCTACAAATGGTGCTAATTTTATAACTAGTGTGAAGTCACATCCATAATTTATTAAATGTAACCAATCCAAGTATGTAACTTATAATGCATAGGCATCCTTAACTTTGCCCTGTGAGTGTATGCATTGAAATACAGTCTGTACTTACAGTCACACTTTCTGCCGGACTTCAGGCCTCAATGTGCAGGTTAGACAGTGCCTAGCGAACGAACGGGGAAGTTCTTGTGGTAAAAAACTGTTTTAATATCCTCATTCAACATGTGGCGTGCATGTTCCTTCCCCTCCTCCCCATCCCCTCCTGCACCTTAGCTACTGCACACCATCCAACACCTGTATTGAATAAGGAACTTTTTCTTCAGGATTTTGCTGAATTTATTGTCACCCCTGCAAGGTCAGCAAGTATTATACCTCTGTTCTGCATCTGTACAATGAGGATAGAGAGGCTGTTTCTTGCTCGTGGTCACGCACCAAATCTATAGCAGAGGCAGCACTAGAACTAGAATCCGGGGTTCTAGTCCAGTGTCTTAACAGCACCACCATTCTTCATCTCCACCAGGTTCTTGCCTCATTCTCCACAGATTGTATAACAATTTAACACATCTCCATCCAGTGTGTGCACTGAGGCTCTGATTCAGCAAGATACTTAAGAATGTGCTTAACTTTAAGCATGTGAGTAGTGCTGTTGAAGCTGGTGGGACTACTTGCATGCTTGAAGTTAGGCCTACTTGCTGAATTGGGGCCTGAATAAAGCACGGGTTCTGCAGAAAAAGTAATATGTAATCACTACTAAAGACTTTTGATTATGCAATACAATAGGGAGTAGAGTTAAGGTGGCACATGCAACCTTAACTTCATCCATTCCTGAGTTTTCAGTGCTTCGCTTTGCAATCTTGACATTCTCTTAGATGTAGTCTTTATGTATGGCATTTCCTATGCTCTTTAAAAAGAAAAATGAAAACTCTGCCATGTCTGGGTATTTGCTTGGAAGCAATAGAATGCTTTGTGCAGCACAGTGGTGTAATCTGTGTGACGGAGACCTTTGCCCTGTTCTTTATGCACCTGTCCATAGCCTATGGAAGAAGACAGGACCATGGAGCCTTGCCTTCTTTCATATGCACATTCTCAGGTCATATTCCACAATCCTTTCTCTGTTAAACGCTGCAATTTCACTCCACTTCATTTAAGGATGAGCGAGTACAGTAACTCCTCACTTAGTCGTCCCAGTTAACGTTGTTACGTTGCTGATCAATTAGGGAATATGCTCATTTAAAGTTGCACAATGCTCCCTTATAACATTGTTTGGCAGCCACCTGCTTTGTCCACTGCTTGCAGGAAGAGCAGCCTGTTGCAGCTGGCTGGTGGGGGCTTGGAACCAGGGTGGACTGGAAGCCCCCCTATCAGCTCCCCGCTCCCCTAAGTTCCCTGTGTGGCAGCCGCCCAGCAGGCTATCAATTGCCTGCAGTTCAGCTGTCCCTACCCCACTGCCATGTGCTGCTCCTGCCCTCTGTCTTGAAGCTGCTCCCTGGAGCCTCCTGCTTGCTGTACGGGGCAGGGGGAACAGGGGGGCTAATGTCAGGGTGTCCTCCTCCCCCCTGCTCCTGGACCCCGCTTACCCCATCTTCCATAGAGCAGGGGGGACACACGACAGGGCTCAGGACAGAGGGAGCTTCCTGGCAGCAGCTGCCGTCTCAGCTTGCTGATCTACTTAAAAAGGCAATGTACTTAGAGTGGGGTCAGCCTACTGAAAGGAGCAATGCGCATCTCTCTCTCTCACACACACGGTGTGTGTCTCTGTCTTTGTCTGCCATGCTGTTTCCCCTCCCTCCATTCATGCTGCCTTGTAGAGTGTGAGGCTACATTAACAACGAGTTAACCCTTGAGGGCTCAGCCAATTGCTAGTTCGTCATTTAGCAGTAAGGCATTTCCTGGGAAATATGCCACCCTCTGACTTCACCACCTCAACCAAGCCTCACAATCATCATCGCTGTGTACCAGTATTTGAAAAAAAGTTTCCCTGGAACCTAACACCCCCCCCCCCCATTTACATTAATTCTTATGGGGAAATTGGATTCACTTAACATCGTTTTGCTTAAAGTCGCATTTGTCAGGAACATAACTACAACGTTAAGCGAGGAGTACATCCATTGGAATCCTGACAATCCCTTCAATGGAAATTTCCATTTGGGTTGTGTACTCTATTTTGCGGAGTGTCAGTGTAACATTGGGAGCCTGCATGAAGTATAACTTAGACAAATCAAATCTAACTTTCACCAAACAATGAAAGGTACATCTTGTGGTGCATCATAGTAAATGTAAAGCTTCCATGGCTACTTGCTAAGGTGCTAAAGCTGTTCAGAAAAAAAATTGCAAACATTTTTCTTACCAGAAGAGCTGCATTTTTTTCACTGCTGTGCTTGCAAATGGCATATTGTGGGTGGGTTTTTTTGAGATTTTTGGGGGGGAAATTGCTACCTGACTGAGAGCAGATATACCCAGTTTCAGCTGAAAATGTGAAATTAGGAAATGTGTAAATAGCTGAAAATAACTCCTTTTAACATGAAGGTTTCCTAAGCCTTCCCCAGAGGTGTTGCTACATACAACACCATGGTTCAGAGATCTGGACTTCAAGCCTTGCCTTGGTTCCTGTTCTCTTTTGGCCTTTTCCCATTGTTTTCTTTTTTCCTCTTTCTACACCCTTCATCTCCAAGGTCTCTTTCTCTTCTCCCTTTTTCCTCTCCTCTATTTCAGACTGCTCCCTACCATCTCCTATGGTGGCTCCTTATTTATAGTTTCCGGAATGTGTCTTCCTGCTGCTTTCAGCAATGCTAGTTAGCTACATTTCATCAGGTGGTATAAGGATCTATAGTAATTGACTCATTTTCATAATTTGTGATTGTGAAGTCACACGTTAACTGAGATTCGTTTTGTGCACAGATTCTAGTAAACTAAATACACCTATCTGTAGCCCCCTCATTCACAGGTTCTGTTCTGCAATTCATTCATTTTTAGTGCATTTCTTGACACAGGGCCTATGTTGAATTATTTCATACCTCATTGTGCTGACTTATTACAACCCAGTCCTTGCACTTAAAGTGATTTAAAGGGATTATAAAATGTTTATTGCTAATTAAGGTGCAGAGGTTTTACCTGTGAAAAAAGTATTCTTTTTTTCAAAACAGCTACTGATATGTGAATACTTTAATGCTATACTTTTGACAAAATAGTCCCTTGTCAGCTTTAATTTAAACACAGTGAAAAGCCGCACAAAAGATGTATTGCTTCACTCTTACTTCCAAAGCAACTTTGGAGTATAAGTTAAGTAGGAAACACATCACATAACTAAAAGTTCTAGTCTCAGATGTTTCCAAATTATATTTAGAGCATACCAATAAATAAGAGCCTAGCGTTGGAGAGTGAAACTTAAGTAAAAGCAAATGGAGAGAAGCTGTTGTATAGTTAAAAATCAAACCAGGTGTAAGTTGTCCACTAAATGGTAAGCGAAAATATCCTGAAAACTATACAATATTGAATTGGTCCAGTGAAGAAGTTACTATTTTTTACAGAAGAAGGTGGAAATTTTATGTAGTCTTTTCACAGTAGAGCCATACTTCAAAGCCTATGTCCAGGTGTCTTTTTCTTATACAGTTATTACTTTGTGTATCTTTGACACCTGAGCATATGTTAAAAATATTACCTTGATAATGTCATGTATCAGTGGTTTTCAGTGTGTGGTCCACAGACCCCTGCGGGTCCGTAGACTATGTCTAAGATTTCCAAAGGAGTCTACGCCTCCATTTGAAATTTGTTAGGGATCCGCAGATGAAAAATGGTTTAAAAACTGGTGTCACATATCGAAGTGGAAAGAAATCTCCTCACCCATTATTTCACAAGGGTAGGAAGGAAAAGAGAACATACTAAACCTTTTTTTTTTTTTTTTTCTTGCAGTGAAAAATGCAGAATTTTTACAGCAAGCTGCTTTAGAAGAATATGGACCAGAACTCCATGTGGCTTTGAGGAGTCGAAGAGATGAACTTCACTATTTAAGAAAACTTACTGAACTTCTTTTCCCTTATATTCTTCCCCCAAAGGCAACAGACTGCAGGTATCAAATATATTAGAAGTTGTACTATTTACAACAGTTGCATGCCATGTAGCGCTGCAGTTCTTAATAGTAGTAAAGTGGGTGAAGACCAGTGTCAGCTTGAACTTTGAATTTGTTTTCTGTGTAAGTACCAAGCATATTAAATGTAATTTAAAGAGTGAATTCTTACTTAATGTTTTTGTTGATTGTATATTTCTGTAGTATCTATTAACTAGGCGGGAAGGGAAAGAAATTGAGATGGTGTAGCAGCACTTGGGGTACGTCCAGGCTACCCGCCGTATGGGCGGGTAGCGATCCATTTATCGGGGATTGATATATCGCGTCTCGTTAAGACGCGACATATCGATCCCCGAACACGCTCCCCGTCGACTCTGGAATGCCACCGGAGTGAGCGGCGGTAGCGGAGTCGACGGGGGAGCCACGGCTGTCGATCCCACGCTGTGAGGATCTAAGATACTTTGACTTCAGCTATGCTATTCACGTAGCTGAAGTTGCGTATCTTAGATCGATCCTCCCCCCAGTGTAGACCAGCCCTTGCTCAGTTTCCTTGCTTCTACACTAGTGATCTTAGGTGAAACTCCAAATACAAAAAAATAAAATGAAAAAGAATAATTTGTTGCTTCCTTGGACCCACTGCAGTGATATGTTAGTATGCTCGTTCTAGATGTTGGAAAGGTTCTGTTGGGTGCACTGAAGTAGATGAAGCTTATTGAGATCATAAGGTATTTGGACTGGATAATGCTGTTTCAGTATACTAATGGTGAACATAATGCAGGAAACAGCAATGAAAAGTAGCTGCTTCTCAACAACTTACCCACTTTTACAGTTGGAAATCACCAATGTCTTTATTAAAGCTAAAATATATGATTTTTGCTGTTCTGTATGAGTCTCCCATTAGCGTTAGTGAGATATGCATGCATCATGAATTTATGGCCAGTTCCTACACAGTGTTGATTTTTGAAAACTGAACTCTAGGTGTGGGAGGTGTTAATGCAAGCTGGTGACTTGGGGGTGGAGGGGGCAGCTTGATAGGCATCAGTAGCTGTGCTCGCATAAATAGGTGGCAGCACTGAAGTCTGAGACATTGTCTACACATGCAGTTTTTGCACCAATTTAACGGAATATGTTGAAAAAACGATTTAGTTAAATCAGTGGAACCCCTTAATGTGGTGCAGTTATACCAGTATATAATTGCTTATCAGTATAGCAAGTTTTGGTAAATGTTCAACTGGTCGCAGGCTGGCCACTAACTTGCATTTCTGAGCTCCATGTGTGGCATCAAACTAGGTCCCTCCTGAAATCTGATCCCCTTTCTCCAGACTCACTCATACTACATAGGCTTTTACTCTGTAAGCAGTGCTTGGATGCATCATCGATATAGAACAGTGGACCACCTGCTTCACAAGTGCCTCATCTTCAGAACAACATTTGTTTTAGGTCGTCGAAGTGTACCATGGAAGGATTTATAGGAAGAATATATATCAGATCCCAGCTGAAGGAGTTAAGAATCTACATCAGGGATCGGCAGCCTTTGGCACGTGGCTTGCTAGGGTAAGCACCATGGTGGGCCGGGGCGGTTTGTTCACCTGCCACGTCCGCAGGTTCGGCCGATCGTGGCTCCCACTGGCTGCGGTTCGCTGCTCCAGGCCAATGGGGGCTGTGAGAAGCGGCAGCCAGCACGTCCCTGGGCCCACGCCGCTTCCTGCAGCCCCCATTGGCCTGGAGCGGCGAACCATGGCCACTGGGACCCGCGATCGGCCGAACCTGCGGACGCGGCAGGTGAACAAACCGGCCCTGGCAGCCCACGTGCCAAAGGTTGCCAATCCCTGATCTACATGATCCTTATCTAGACTTCTTTCATTGCTGAGAATTAAGCAATGAGCTGTTGAGTGAAAAGATAGTATTTGCCCCTTAGTTTCGATGTGTTGAATCAGTTTAGACATCTTGTCTGAATGTGTGGAGTGCTGAAATATCTTTAAAATAACATGTTTTTATTAAACAAGGAAAGACATTTTAGTACAAAAATATAAACTTTACCTATCTCATCCCATTACAATTATGAATGTAATAACGTGAGTTACTATGGCCTGGTCTACACTAGGCGTTTATGTCGACTTTAGCGCCATTACATCGACTTAACCCTGCACCCGTCCACACCACGAGGCCATTTAGTTCGACATAGAGCTCTCTTTAAATCGATTTCTGTAATCCTCCCCAACGAGGGCAGTAGCGCTAAATTCGACATGGCCATGTCGAATTAGGCTAGGTGTGGATGGAAATCGACGCTAATAGCTCCGGGAGCTATCCCACAGTGCAACACTCTGTTGACGCTCTGGACAGCAGTCCGAGCTCGGATGCTCTGACCAGCCACACCCCGGGAAAATTTGAATTCCTTTTCCTGTCTGGGCAGTTTGAATCGCAGTTTCTGTTTGGACACCGTGGCGAGCTCAGCAGCAGTGGCAACGATGCAGAGCTGTCCAGCAGAGATGGCCGTGCAATCCCAGACTAGAAAGAGGGCCCCAGCATGGACTGATCGGGAAGTCTTGGATCTCATCGCTGTGTGGGGAGATGAGTCCGTGCTTGCCGAGCTGCGCTCCAAAAGACGGAATGCAAAGATCTACGAGAAGATCTCTAAAGCCATGGCAGAGAGAGGATACAGCCAGGATGCAACGCAGTGCCGCGTGAAAATCAAGGAGCTGAGACAAGGCTACCAGAAGACCAAAGAGGCAAACGGACGCTCCGGATCCCAGCCCCACACATCCCGTTTCTACGAGGCACTGCATTCTATCCTAGGTGCGGCCGCCACCACTACCCCACCACTGACCGTGGACTCTGAGGATGGGATATTGTCCGCTGCCGGTTCCTCCGACATGTTAGCTGACGGGGAAGATGAGGAAGGAGATGAAGAGGACGATGCAGTCGACAGCGCTTACCACGCTGATTTCCCCGACAGCCAGGAGCTCTTCATCACCCTCACAGAGATCCCCTACCAACCGTCCCCCGCCGTTACCCCAGACACAGATTCAGGGAAAGGATCAAGCAGTAAGTGTTTTAAATATCTTAACATTTATTTATAACAGAACTTGCATATTTTAAATATTAACAATAGCTAAAGTGCTTTCAAGTATGTAAACTTTTATTTATAACAGAACAGGAAGATTTAAAATATTAACAATGGGTAAAGTGCTTCTGAACATGTAAACAGGAAAGTGCAACAAAACGGGAATCTGAACAAAGGGTATCATGATTATTGTGTCTTTGGCCGCTTCAATGTATAGTCCGAACCATTTTAAGAAAATTCAACAATGTCCGCTTCATGATTACACTGCCCAAGACGCTCTACTCTTTTGTCCCTCCAAGGGCACCTAACCCAAAAACTGGTCGATGTGTCCGGGGATAGAGGCGAGATCCTCCGGGGAGAACTCCTCATAGGCCTCCTGCAGGTGTCTTTCCAGCCTAATTATCAGGTTCCTTGGCAGGGAGAGCTTATTAGGCCCCCCGTGGTAAGAAACGTTTCCCTGCCACAACGCCAGCAGGTATTCGGGGATCATGGCCTTGCACAGCATAGCAGCAAATGGCCCCGGTTTCTGCAGGCTGTCCCGAAGCATCCTCTCCTTCTGGCTCTCCGAGACCCTCAGGAGGGTGATGTCTGGCATGATGCCCTGCTTTGAATTAGGTAGGGGAAAGTTAGTATTGGGACTGCTTGCCCGTTCCTTTACAGAACGGTAACCGCCGGTTTACAGCCACGCGGTTTACAGCCGCGAGGGGCTGGGACAGGGGCAGAGTTCATGCTTGCAAGATTGCTGCCAGCAGAGACTCGCATTGCTTTCTATGTGAAAGGAGGCCAGTGCCACTCTTAAAGTTTTAAGCAGCCACAAGTCTACGGCTTACCATGTTTGCCAGCTAGACAAAGTCCGGTGTCCTGCCCCGCTCCTCAGCTCGCCACAGCAAGACCGCAGGCACTGTAGGCGAGGGCCGAAAATTCGACCTTGTCCTCAGTGTGCGTGTGATAGGTGCTCTGCATGGTCTTGTTCACAGAGAAAGACTATGTTCTCTGTTCACAGATACATTGATCTGTCTCAGGAATTCACTCCCTTTTTCCAATTCCCACAGCCACATCTGCCCAGAGGCTAGCGCACATTAGGAGGAGGAAGAAGAGGACACGGGAAGACATGTTTGCTGAACTAATGGGATGTTCCCGAGCCCAGGCAGACCAGCAGACACAGTGGAGGGAGAACTTGTCCCAGATGCACCGGGCAAACATGGAACGGGAGGAGAGGTGGCGACAGGAGGACCAGCAGGCGACTCAAACGCTGCTTGGACTAACGAGGGAGCAAACGGACACGCTCCGCCGCCTTGTGGATGTTCTGCAGGACCGGAGGCAGGAGGAGAGAGCCCCGCTGCAGTCTCTCTCTAACTGCCCTGCCCCGCCACCAAGTCCCATACCCCCCTCACCCAAAGTCCAAACACGGAGGGGCGGCAGGGGCCGTGAAAACTTTCACTCCACCCCAGCGGACTGCTATAGCACTAGAAGGCTCTCATTCCCCAAAATCTGAAAAGTCCTTTCCTACCCGCCTCACACAAGACCCCGTCCAAGTTTCACCCCCCCGTTCCATGTGTGGTTGTTAATAAAAAATACGTTTCTGTTCATTACTGTTTCCATCCTCTTCTTTTGGAGGAGAGTCTGTCTGAAGGGGGGGAAGGGGCTTGGTAATTAGACAGGACAGTCACCTTTAGCAGGGGGCAGGCCCAGCAGCAGGGCACATACACAGTGCAGTGACTAGTTACCCTGGTCAGTCTGGGAGGTGGCTTTCATGTTCTGTGGGAGGGGGCGGGGGGTTGCTCTGTGACTTTGTGGCGGGGGAGGGCAGTTTAGAAACATCATTAGCATCACAACACTAAACCCAGGTTTAAAACATTCCCCCGAAAACAGTAATGAAGACAACGGTGTTCATTAGCAAAACAGAACAGATTTTATTTTTTGGGAAGGGGGTGAAGGGGGTAACTGGGTAAAGAAACGGGGGCAAGTTCAGCTTCTGTGTCCACAAACTTAAAAGTCACTGGGTACCCTGCTCAGTCTTGAAACTGGCTTTCAAAGCCTCCCGGATGCACAGCGCGTCCCGCTAGGATCTTCTAATCGCCCGGCTGTCTGGCTGGGCGTAATCAGCAGCCAGGCTATTTGCCTCAACCTCCCACCCCGCCATAAAGGTCTCCCCCTTGCTCTCACAGAGATTGTGGAGCACGCAGCAAGCTGCTATAACGATGGGGATATTGGTTTCGCTGAGATCACAGCGAGTCAGTAAGCTTCTCCATCTCTCCTTGAGACGGCCAAAAGCATACTCCACCACCATTCTGCACTTGCTCAGCCGGTAGTTGAAGAGTTCTTTTTCACTGTCCAGGGCGCCAGTATAGGGCTTCATGAGCCAGGGCATTAGCGGGTAGGCTGGGTCCCCGAGGATCACTGTAGGCATCTCCACATCCCCAACAGTTATCTTGTGGTCCGGGAAGTAAATACCTTCCTGCAGCCGTCTAAACAGACCAGAGTTCCTGAAAACCCGAGCGTCATGAACCTTGCCCGGCCATCCGACGTTGATGTTGGTAAAACGTCCCCTGTGGTCCACCAGTGCTTGCAGCACCATTGAAAAGTACCCCTTTCTGTTGATGTACTGGCTGGCCTGGTGGCCCGGTCCCAGGATAGGGATGTGAGTCCCATCTATAGCCCCACCGCAGTTTGGGAATCCCATCGCAGCGAAGCCATCTATGATGGCCTGCGCGTTTCCCAGGGTCACTACCTTTGACAAGCAGTACCTTCACGATTGCCTTGGCTACTTGCAGGACAACAACCCCCACGGTAGATTTGCCCACGCCAAAGTGGTTCGCGACTGACCGGTAGCTGTCCGGCGTTGCAAGCTTCCAGAGGGCTATGGCCACTCGCTTCTGGACAGTCAGGGCTGCTCGCATGCGGGTGTCCTTGCGCTTCAGGGCAGGGGACAGCAACTCACAAAGTTCCAGGAAAGTCCCCTTCCGCATGCGAAAGTTTCGCAGCCACTGGGATTCATCCCAGACCTGAAGCACTATGCGGTCCCACCAGTCCGTGCTTGTTTCCCGGGCCCAGAATCGCCGTTCAACAAAATCCACATGCCCCATTGCAAACGTGATGTCCTCGGCGCTGGGTGTCGTGGTTTCTGACAGGCGTGTGCTACTCTCGGAGTTCAGGTCCTCACTCCGCTGCCGTAGCCTCCTCACCTGATTTCTCTCTATCTGCCTCTGTGAAAGGTGGATGATGAGCTGCGAGGCGTTGACAACGGCCACAACTGCAGCGATGGTCGCAGCGGGCTCCATGCTCGCGGTGCTGTGGCGTCCGCGCTGTCACTGACCAGAAAAGTGCGCGAACTGATTTCCCGCCGGCCCTTTTAAGGAGGGAGGGAGGGCGGGAGTGACGATTGGATGATGACAGTTACCCAAAAGCACCCTCGAGACATTTTTTTCCCCCAGAAGGCATTGGGGGCTCGACCCAGAATTCCAATGGGCAGCGGGGACTGCGGGAACTGTGGGATAGCTGCCCACAGTGCACTGCTTCCAATGTCGACGCTTTCCCTGGTAGTGTGGACTGACAAAGTCGAATTACTGTCCTTAGTGTGGACACACACGTTCGACTTTCTAATATCGATTGCACATATTCGATTTAACTAAAATCAAACTACTCTCGTAGTGTAGACATACCCTATGAAAATGTAATACAATTTTTTTTTTCCTTTCAGATCCCTGGCATTGCTTATAAGAGAGATCCTGTCTGGTTCTGTTTTCCTTCCCTCCATGGACTTCTTAGCTGACCCAGTGAGATTTTGGAGCAGTAGAAATAATTTTTGTTTACTCTGACTATCATTGTTTTCCTTTTTGTCCGATGATGAGGTGCTTTGTGGTGAAACAAGTACTTCACATTGGTTTTATCATTGGTGACTGCTTAATGGTTTACAGAAAGAAAAATAACCCCATACCCAATCCTCTTATTTTTTTGGTGATGCAGTGTTAATTTGGTTTTAGTGATTATTTGGCTACATTAATTAAAAAAAAATACTTAGGCTAGGTCTACAAACTGATTTTTGTATTGGTTAGAGGTATGATTTATTACCAGAATAGTTATACTTACAATAGCTGTGTATGGAATAAGCTGTGCCATTGTAGGTACCTTTATAACTATATAAATTAATCCACATTAGGGTTGTACCACTTTAACTATACCGGTACAGTTACAATGTTTGTGTGTGGACAAGGCCTTTCTAAAAGCCACTCCTCATAGATGCAAATTTGTTTACTTATTGCTTATATAGATAAGTGGCACTGCATTTATAAAGATTAGATAGAAAGTCACTTGTCTGATCTTTGGTTTTCAATTGGAAGAAAATTTCACAACTGTCTGAATACTGCTTGGCTGCAGGCAAAGAATAGTTTAGGTTGTGGAACTGCTTGTAGTCAGCTGTAACTCACCTGACCTGCATTGGTATTAAAATGCCAAACAGAGCTCTTATCTTTGCAAGA
This sequence comes from Terrapene triunguis, assembly GCF_002925995.2. NCBI lineage: Eukaryota > Metazoa > Chordata > Testudines > Emydidae > Terrapene > Terrapene triunguis. The sequence continues at coordinate 21,867,485 of NW_020664393.1, forward strand.
TGGAGAACTTGTGTCTGTTCATGTCTCATTTGGGAAGTTCATTGATTTAAGAATCTGGATGTAGAGATTATTCAAATGTCAATCTAGAAATTGTTAGAATCATTATTTAATTATTCTGCTTATGTTTGCAATTTTAAGACATGAAAATTGTCAGAATCTTGCTAGAAACTGGGATAGCAATGGAATGATTTTCAAACAGATTGGTTTGTTGTAATTTGTTTGTGTTTTCCATTAGGATACTGTCAACCATTTGCTTCTCAAATTCATTGATGATAGCCCAGTGAGTACTGACAAAATGAGAACATTTATAATTGATTCACGCATGTCAGTGTCAATCTTACTCAGTAAGTCAACACTCTTTCTACAGCCTGAAAAAGCAACTGAGCCGGCTGCTTCTTTGATTCCATTCTTGCAGAAATTTGCGGACCCTCGCAATAAAAAACCATCTGTAAGTGAAGAAAATACTCACTATATACAGATTTTGAATAAGTATTGTATGTGCTGTACATATTACCAGTGCTCTTTTCATTGCTTCTATTAGAAAAGGTTTATTTTAATGAAAGCTTGAGAAATATCCAAGCTAACTGCATTTTCTACTTCATGTTTAGGTCCTGAAGCTGGAATTGAGGGAGATTAGAGAACAGCAAGACCTTTTGTTTCGCTTCATGAACTTTCTGAAACAGGAAGGGGCTGTACATGTGTTGCAGTTTTGTCTGACTGTAGGTAAGATTACCCTAGTATGCTTAGGTGTACTCATTGAATTTAAACAATGATTTAGGTGTTGGTCCATTACTGTTATATTTACCATTGCTACAATCTCTCTAAAAAGATGTACTGCAGACTATAAAAATTCTGTGAGAATCTCTGTTCTAGCTTATGCCATTTCTGAAAGTTCTGGCTTCTGGGTGTGCCTTCCTTTTTTGCAGGATGTAAGGAGGTTGAAACTTGTTCAGCAGCTGTGTCCCTTTTGCCATTACTTATTCAAATTTTGTTACACAGACAGCTTTCTAAGCACTTATTTGAGAATCAAATGGTAGAGAATGGGCAATGGCTGTGGTTTGTAAGCAAGATTTTCAGCAAGGAGGCACAACCAGAAGTCTCACTTGTAGAGATTATTTCACAGAAGGGAAATAATGAAAATGTTCGTAACCCATAGTCTTCCAAAGGAACATGGTGAATTTTACTGTGGAAGGGAATAATTAGTTTTATTGCAGCTCTTATTTTTATGGATCAATTTATATAACTTATGGTTTAAATCTAAAGTATTAATACAACTTAACACCAAATTCTTTAATGCAGTTTATCAGCTTGGTCATAAGTTTTAAAACATTTAAGGTTTTATGTATAGCCATATCTGCTGGAAAGGTATCTGAGGGTATACACTGGAGTTGTGATTGCAGCGGGTATAGATGTAACCGAGGCAGCTAGCAGCCACTCGAGTATGTACCCGGGTTCCTGCACAGACAGAGCTATCCTGTGCTGCCACCTGTGTTACCATGGCTTCACTGCTGTTGTTACTCCAGCTGCTCTTGATCTAGCTAGATCAAAGGTAGCTCAGGTATGCTGCAATCACACGTCCTGAATGCAGTGTAGACATACCCCGATGGCTGACGTGTGTGCCACTTTAAGGTGCCACCATTTATATTAGCTAAGTTTGATCAACAAATGCATTTTCTTTCCCCCACCTTCCAGAGGAATTTAATGACAGAATTTTGCAACCAGAATTATCAGATACTGAAAAAATGTCTCTTCATGAAGAGGTGCAGAAAATCTACAAAACCTATTGTTTGGATGAAAGTATTGACAAAATTAGATTTGATCCTTTTATCGTGGAAGAGATTCAAAGAAGTAAGTTTGAGATTGAAAGGAATGATCAAGAATTTATACTGGAATCTATAAAGCATTCTGTCAGACTGAAAAAAATCCTAGTCGATCCAAATAATAATTAACTTTAATTTTATCATAACTATACAACCTCATTAACAAACCAGAGGTGTTCAAGAATGCATATACTTCTATCTCCTATCACTGGATGTCCCCTGCATATTGTTCTCTATGAATGATAATGTATTTAAATCCTGCTTTATCAAGCACTTTAGTGTTCCAAAATTTTGGATGCTTCCTGCGTGAATTTATACAGACTAATTTGAGACTGAGACCTGTAAAAATCAGAAAAACTTCATGAACAACAATGGCACATCCAATTAATATTCACAACAGGATTTTTTTTTCTGCAGTTGCTGAAGGTGAATATGTAGATGTTGTGAAACTTCAAACTATGCGATGCCTTTTTGAAGCATATGAACATGTTCTTTCCCTCTTAGAGAATGTCTTTACCCCTATGTTCTGTCACAGTGATGAGGTAAGCATGAAAGACTTGAAGTCTTGCCTTTAAGCACAGTTCTTTTTTTCAAATGGCAATGTAAATGTGACAGCTTAAACAGTAGTTTTGCTCCTTGTATGTATTCCAAGTTTTATCTATTTAACTGGTAAAAGTAGGTTCTTTTATAATTTTTTACTCGTATTATCAGGGTAGAGCCAATATAACCGAGGCCTGGTCTACGCTACAAAGTTATGTCGATGTAAGCTGCCTTGTGTTGACCTTGTTTTGCGTTTCTATGTTTAAATGTGTCTCACCCTGATGTAAATTGCCCATTAGGCCAACATAATAACACTGCCTCCCTGAGCGGAATTGAGCCAAGGTCCATGTACCGAGGTCGACGCAGTGCGCGTGTAGATGCTGCATTACCTAGATCAATCCTAACAGCCCTACAGCAGCTGTTTCACAGTGCCTCACGCTGACTGCTGTTGTCACCATTGTGAACTCCACTACCTACGGGTCACAGGGACCGAAAGCACCACCCCCACCCTGCCTTGTTTAAAACCCCATGAATTTTTGAAATTCCTTTTCCTGAATGCCCAGCTTGGCAATCACACCTAGCAACTCTCCATTATTGAGTGCAACTGCCCAGCTGACCATGTCAGCTGCACATTCCAGACACACTCCTACCTGGAGTGGACAGAAGATATTGGCTTTCTTGGGCCTGTAGGGACAAAAGGTTGTGCTGGCACAGCTCTGAACCAGCCATAGAAGCATGGTCAGATTGCTCGAGGGATGCAGGAGAAGGGTATGACAAGGATCAGCAGCAATGCTATCTAAAAGCCAAGGAGCTGTGGCAGACATACCAGGAGGCCAGGGAGGCCAACAATCGATCTGGTGCCAAGCCACAGACCTGCTACTTTTACAAAGAACTGCATGCCATATTTGGCAGAGACCCCACTACCACCTAGCACAACGCTCTCAATACCTTCGAGGAGCCTGAGTCCCAGGCCTCGGTCATGAACAGCGAGGAGGAGGAGGTGGGACAGGCGACTGGGGGATCCACCACAGTCCTGACAATTGAGCATGGTCAAGTCTGATGCAAGGGAAGGAACCTCAGGTAAGTGTGTATTTTTTTTCATTACAGGGATACCACTCCCATCCTACCCCCCATCCCCTCCACTCCCCAGAGAATAGGAGGACACAGCTTTTGACTTTTGGTTAATTTACTTGTGCTAGAAGAGGTAATAGAACAACCAAGAGAGGTAGAGTTTCTATCTGCTTTTCATTCCTCTCTAGAGTTAGGCAGGGGGACCAAGTGGAGCAGTTTGTTTATATACATAGGGATGTCCCTTGAATCCTCCTGAGAGGTCTCAGTGAAACTTTCATGGAGGTACTCTGCAATCCTCTGCTGAAGGTTTCTAGGGATGACTGCCTAATTTCTTCTTCTCTGATAGGACACTTTCCCATGCCAGTTAGCTATAACATTGCAGTACACACGCTAGTGGCATATGGGCCCGGGCAGCTTCAGGACACTAGCAGCAGCTGTGCTCTTTCTCCCTTTGTTACCCTCAGGAGTGAGATATCAGCTAAAATCACCAACGCCTGTGGAAAATGTTGCCAGCATTCAGTGCCAGTGCCCTATGCTACTAGTTTCATGCAACCAAGCAATTCTCTCCTCGTTTCCCTCATCCCCAGCTGGCCATACTCACAATGGCTGATGCTGTGACTGGTGCCATGCACAAGCAATTGCAAACAAAAGTGAGAATGAGAATGTAGTGCTTAAAACTTTAGGGGAGCAAGGGGAATGAGTTCTGCAGTTTTGCTTTCTGTAGTAAATATATTGACAATGGTGTATCTGTGTGCTTTTTTCTGCAGCTGCTGCTATTGCAGCCTTGAGGGACTCCAGCTCCATAGTTGCAGAACGTCTGACCAGAATAAGGAGGAGAAAGAAGAGGACTTGGGATGGCATGATGGAATGCACAGGTGTATTCACACCCTACGCACTACTGTAATAATCTTTGTGCAAAACATGCCTTGTAAGATATCATTTAAAAGCTAATAACTCACAGGTCAGTCTTATCATGGTAAAATATATGTAGCAACATTGTATGTGAAGTTATAAAATTCCCCTGTATGATGTTGTTAGCCCCAGGGAGAAGTCATCAAACAGGGCTGTCCTGAGCAAAGGAAAGTGTTTGCCTTAATTTGCATTTAAGCAGTAAATGTAGTCATCAAGCAGAAAGAGGGGAAGGGAGGAAACAAAAGGAAACCTGCTTCTGAACATACACGGGTGAAAGAACCCAGCAGGAAGCCTCCTTCCACACCAGACATGTTGTCTCCTTATGCTCAGCTGGAAATGCTTTTCAAAAGGGGGACTGAAACAATAAAAAGAGACTCAAATACCCCAAGTGACCTCTCTCCCCCTGGCCATTTCACTCTTTCTACCTGAGAAGACCAGAGAAACAGCTGTTGGACTTTGAGTGGGAGCCTGACCTGAAAAATTTGGTTAGTAATGCTGCTAGAAGGATGTGATAAGGACTCCACTTTGAATCAAGTATAGTTTGTTAAGGTAGGCACTAGGAGGCATTTTATCTTTAGTTTTCTTATAACCATTTCTAACTTTTATGCATCATTACTTGTGCTCACTTAAAATCTCTCTTTGTATTTAAATAAACTTGTTTTTTTCTTTTACTCCACCCTGTGGGACGTTAAAGACAATCACAGCTTTGTGTGCACTGACCTGTGAAAACAAAGGTTGGCATAGGAGTAGCTGAAATGGACATGAATGTTCTGTCTGCTTCATAAGTTCTGTTCTCTTAAGTATTAGTAAGTTTTAAATATATTTGTTTTAAAATTTCACAATTTCTTTTTTTACAGTGAATTCTGTTACAAAATAAATGTCTGTTGTTTTATTAGTTTGCAATATCTGCTACCAAGTGCTTAACAGGTCTGAAAGTAATCAATTACCTCTTACTAACAGTGTGACACAACTCACAGGATAAGATGCAAACAAAATTAATAGATGTATTGACAATGTTATATTCCTAAACATACAGCAATCATCACACAATTTGTAACTGGCCACAAAAGAGCAGGGCGACGTAGAACACAGTACAACTAAATAAGTTTCTGTGGCTCACTGTTAAAATGGTCTTTCAAAGCCTCCCTAAGCAGTATAGCTCCATGTTGAGCTCTTCTAGTAGCCCTTGTCTCTGGCTGTTCAAACTCAGCAGACAGCACTCCATCTCTGCCCTCCATACCAGCGGAAAAGTGTCCCTCCTTGCTTCATAAATATTCTGCAGGACAGAGTAGGCAGCTGCAACCATTGGGATATTTTTCTCACGAGGTCCAGTCTTGTGAATAAACAACACCAGTGTCCCTTTAGTTGATCAAAAGCACATTGAAGTGTCATTCTGCACCTGCTGAACCAGTAGTTGAGTCATTCCTTGGTGCTGTTGAGATGGTTGGTGTATGGCTTCATAAGCCAGGGGAACAACGGGTAGGCTGGATCTCCCAGGATTGCTATTGGCATTTCAACATTCCCAATGATAAGCTGCCTGTTGGGAAAGAGAGTCCCTGCTTGTAGTTTTCTGAATAGTTCTGTGTTCTTAAAGATGCAAGCATCATTCACCTTCTCTGACCAGCCACACTGATGTCAGCAAAGCACCCCCAGTGATTCGCCAGTGCTTGCATAACTATAGAAAATTAGCCCATTCTGTTGATGTTGTCTGTGGCAAGGTGGTTCTGGTGCCAAAATAGGGATATGCATGCCATCTATCACTCTGTCACAGTTTGGGAACCCCTTTGGTACAAATCCATCCACTATATTCTGCATGTTGCTGAGAGTCAGTCCTGCGCAGTAGGAGGCAATTAATGGCTCTGCACACTTGTATGACAGCCCCTGCAGTGTATTTCCTGACTGCAAATTGATTTCTGACTGACTAGTAGCACTCTGGCATTCCAAGTTTCCACAATGCGATTGCCACTTGCTTCACCACTGTCAGTGCAGCTCTCATTTTGGTGTCCATGCAGTAGAGGGCCAAGGTAAGCTCGGCACACGGATTCAGGAATATTTCCTTGTGCAGCCAAAAGTTCTGCAACCGCTGCTTGTCCTCCCAAGCCTGCATTACGATGCAATCCCACCAGTCAGTGATAATTTCTTGGGCCCAGAAGTGGTGCTCCACCATCTGCAGCTACTTCATGAATGCCACCAACTTTGAATTGGTTCTCACTATGTCCCACAGCAATCTGGCATCCAAGAAATCGTCATGTTCCCCACCGATTCGGTGGTTCTTGCAGCTCTGCAAATAATTCATGATTGTGTGCTCTGTTTTTCCAACACTCATGGCAGTGCAGAGCTGTGTAGGCTTCATGCTTCTGTCAGAGATGGTGGGCAGCGAGGAGGGCTGTGCGGGTTTGTGGGATTTTGAAAAAGTGCAAAAATTATGGTTTACAGATGACATTATGGGAGGAGACAGTTGCACACTGCAAAATTGACCTCACGCTCCTCGTCACCCCTGTGCAACTTGTTTTGGCCCCACCACGCACTGCCAAAACTTCCAAAAGACAGAGCACTGCACTGTGGTGGGTATCAGAGAATATCAAGGTTGGAAGGGACCTCAGGTGGTCATCTAGTCCAACCCCCTGCTCAAAGCAGCACCAATCCCTAACTAAATCATCCCAGATGGTGCTCCGCACCATGCATCAATGCAAACACTCCTTGTGAGTACACACAGTGCCAACACAAGGAGCCAAGTATGCAGTCACACAAGTGATGTGCTAACGGTGACAACTTTATGACGACAAAGCTTGCATCGACATAAGTTTGTGGAGTAGAAATGGCCTCCTAAAGGGAGCTAGGTTCTTAGTGGCTTTCACATCAACAGAACTGTTAGTTAGTTCCAGCTCCAGAATTTTTGATGATGCAAGAGCCTGAAAGAATAAAACTTCCTTTTCAGATATTAAGTTGAGTTTGCAGCACTAACTTTTCTTTTAGAAAAAGGGTTTTTTTCTACTTGTATAGTTGCAATTTCTATCTAGAAGTAATTGAAATAGAATACATGTAGAACACAATTTTCTTCTTAGTTGTTTTTTAGACTATAATAGCACTTCAGGACTCATATCAGTTCTACACTAAAAAGTTAGGTTGACCTAGCTATGTTGCTCAGGGGTGTGAAAAGTCCCTCAAGCCACATAGTTAAGCTGACTTAACCTATCTTCCATTGATCTAGCTACCGCCTGTCTGGGGGAAGTGGCTTAATTACAGTGATGGAAGAACCCCTCCCATCACTATAGTGATTGTCTACACTGAAGCGCTATAGTGGCACTGCTGCAGTGGTGCAGCTGTGGTGCTGCAATATTTCTAGTGAAGACATAGTTTTAGTAGAAAGCCCTGCAAGGCTGCCCTTGGGAAAGCATAAATTATGTTGTACGTTCATTAGAACTGACGATTGTAAGTAGTCTTATATGAAATACAACATCTCAACTGCAGCGACTTGTATAGTGTTTCTAATATACTTGTATTAAATCCTCAACAGATGTGAAATTAGAAGCAAGAAACATAATTAGCTATTAATATTTACAGCTGTAAACTACTAGTAAAGAGATAGTAGAATGAAAAAAATAGAAAACTTGAAGTCAGCACTTACTTGCATATTAACTGTTCTATTTTAGTATTTCAGGCAGCTCTTAAGAGGAGCTGAATCCCCAACACGCAATTCAAAGTTTAGCAGGTAGGTGTGTTAAACCTTTTAATACGTTTTTGTAGTTGAAAGTTTTAAAATGTTGGTTTATATCAGGGATTGGCAACCTATGGCACGCGACCAGCCAGGGTAAGCACCCTGATGGGACGGGACGGTTTGTTTACCTGCCATGTGCGCAGGTTAGGCCGATCGCGGCTCCCACTGGCCGCAGTTCGCCGCTCCAGGCCAATGGGGGCTGCGGGAAGCGGCGCGGGATGAGGAACGTGCCTGGCGGGCCGTGTGCCAAAGGTTGCCGATCCCTGGTTTATATGATTGAATCTTCTGCCAAATACAGTACTGTTCAATGTTAACTTATTTAGATTTCTAAACTTAGTTTTAAATTTGTAGATTACTTACAGGAGCAGCAAGTAATACGTGAAGCAATATTTCACTTAGTGTTTTTATTTCTCTTTTATTTTAAAAAATGGTATGAGATTCAGAAGTATAATCCTTTATTTTTGATATGTCAGAGTGAAAAAACCCCTCAAACTAAGGACACGCCCAATAACATTAAGATAACATGGCAATAGTGAGTTACACAGAACACATTGGAGAAAGCAAAATAGAAAGTTGACTCTGTAGTGTTTGATTTCCATGTTGAATCACTTTTTCCAGTAACTGTAGAAACCAGCCATGTGAGAGTTCATTTTACAAATCAGCTTAATAGGATCCTGTGCGAACTGTAACAATTTCTCCCAGTACTATTTATTGGATATAACAAACACATTTAAGCTCTGAATCTCATTACTTTAAAATACCTATGATCTTGGGGTTTGGGAAGAAAAAATTAATATCTTTTCAATTCTGAATTTTTTTAAGTGCATTACTTATGCTTCCAATATGGCAAAGCTTTAAAAAAACAAAAAACATACAGTATACCCAGATTACCAAACCTCTGGATGTACCTGCTTTATTCCTGTGTGGCACAGGTATACAGAAAAGTATATTAAAAATATAGACATGCTGGCTTTTTATGCATCAGAAACGCAACAAAATACAGTATCGATTTGCCAAGTGGAGGCCAAAAATGGTGGCCAATATAATTGTCAGGTTATGTTGTGTACTATTTATACTTCAGTGTCAGGTTCCATTTGGCTGAACTTAATTCAGGTTTCACAAGTAACATGACTAAAGAACAGTCTGAGACATTGTAGAATGAGTTGTTTTTAAAACACTGTTAGAAGTGTAGGAAGTTTGATCTCAGTCTTTTTTTTTTTTTCTTCTTCCTGTACTCTGTCTATCCAATATGTGAGAGCTCCCACATATCAGAAACAATGTTCTTAAAGAGAAGTTATTGGTTATTACTGGTTTTAGCATGAATTTGCTTTAGTTCAACCATAAGTTATTGTGCTTGATGCAGGACTTACTGGGAAAATGTTACAGCCCATGTTATGCAAAAAGTCAGACCAGATAATTAAATGGTCCCTTCAGTCCTTAAAATCTGTGAATCTACATAAAAAGCCCTTTGCGTCCTTAAAGTTCTTTACAAACTGTTTAATTCTTTTATAAAATGTCTACAAATTTTTCCCAGAAAACATTTTTTCTTTAAAGCCTCTATCAAGCAGGGTAAATTCCTATATGAATCAAACCTGAATTACAGCCTAAGAGTCGGAATTTTCAAGCATTTATGTATATGGTTAACTTTAGGAATGAGGGTAGTCCCTTTTAAGCCACTGGAATTACTTAAATGCTTAACGTCACAAACACGCTTAAGTGTTTTCAGAATTGGAGTCTAAAAATCAAATGCAACTATCCCCACCAAATGCATGTGTATTGGTCTCTGGTAAATTTTGAATATTTACATGATATTTTGAGAATATTTGTCTGGAAATTGGTAGAGACCTTTATTAATAAAACAGCAGTCATGCTAATTGCAATGAAAGTTCTAGGCTGTTTGGTTTTGCTTGAAATATCTGTCTCTGTCTTTGGGACTCTCTCTCCTTCTTGGCTTGTGGGGTAATTTCTTGTACCTGTTGTTGCAGAGGTAGCCTGAGTTTGGATGACTTTCGGTAAGTCAAGATAATGTGCCATAATTGTTGCCTGTTAGTGTTAAATTGCATCTATCATGACTGCATTGTACTGCCTTTATAACAGACATTGACTGTTTCATTTTTAAATACACGCAAACTCTTTTTGGGCTAAATTTATTTGAAACAGCAAACTAATTGCATGTTCATTCTCTTAAGTTTTTAGCAAACAGTGTATTGGTCTTGGTTTAATGACTATTTCTCATACACTCAAATATTAAAATATACAAAATCTTCCTGGCCTTTACCTATTTTGTTCTCTCATATTAACCTTAGCATATTAGTTGTATGTCTCAGAGCTTTATTGCTGATAATATGCTGGTTATTTTGTAGACTTTACTCAGAGTTTTTTCCTTGCTCCTTGTCACATGCTTCCAGATCCTATCACTTAAAAAAAAAAAAAAAAAAGGGGGGGGAGAAAAAGAAAAGAAAATTGTTCTGTCCGCTGCATTAGAATATCAGGCAGCTCGTTCCTCCACTTTACCTGCACCCAACAAGGAGTCATTGAGAGCACAGGAGAGAGAGGCTCTCTGCTCTCAGTCATGGTGCCTAGCTCCCCTTGGGCCTGCAGCAGCCCTGGGCTAGGTCATGCTCAGTGCTGATGGAATCTTCAGAGATTCTAGGTATGAAACTCTAGCAAGTCTCTGCTGAGTAGGTTCAATCCATGATTGGTGAAGATATATAATTGGGCCAGATTTTGTCAGGGACAGCAAAGGTCACATTCCTGACATAAACCCCATGGCAAACATCAAGTTCCTGTTCCAAAGCATGGGGCGCTAGAGTTTCTCAATTATGATAACATTGGCAAAACAATGTGTTTTCCTCTAGCCTCGTTCTTTGGAAATGGCAGAACGGTTTTGGCCGACTTCTTCCACAAAATTCAGCCTGAGGCAGACGCCTATCTGAAAAAACTCAGTACAAATGGTTAAACTTTGGCAAAATTATAAGCAATTAGAATTAGAAAATAAACATTGAATGCTTTTAGTTTGTTAAAATGTTCATTACTCCTTTGAATCCCAAATGAGCGATCCACTTTTTTCACATTTTGCAGTTTTGCAGTTCATCTTACAGATTTGTAACAAGCTTTATGAAAACCTCAGATAGCTATATTCATCAGGAATATGTCCCCTCCTGCCCCAATAGGGTTTGTTTAGACTATTAATTTGTACATTTCTAGTACAAGAAATAAAAGATTTCTTTTTCAGGTCTGGTGTAAGGGCAGTATATATGGCGTGCATGCATTGATGTGCTGTAATGTGGCTAAAATGAAGAATGCAGACTTCATGCCTAATGCCTCGGCCCTTTTTACTTGCTGCCTTTAGATACTCTTTATCATAAGTAGTTCTAGCTCTGAACAAGACTTAAATTTGCATCAAGCCTTCATCTCTAGGGCAAATTGCCTTCTTGAGCTAGGAATCTTCATCTGCTTCTGTTTTCCTTCATGTTTTGTAAGTTCTGACCCTCCTGCCTGGCTTTCTGCCTACTCTCCCTGCTGCTTTGAAGTAAGTCACAGTCCATCTTGCATCACATGCGTCTGTATAAATGCCTTGATGTTTATAAAGAAAATAAACAGTGTGTTTAAACATGCAGTACTTGACAAATATGGATGAACACTGATGCCAGAAACTGTTGTGTTGCTACAATCACTCGCTGAAAAGGTTATTGTCATTCCTTGCAATCTTTTAATTAAACAAGTTGTCTTAGGAAGTTAATGTTATGAAAATAGATTGTTCTGTGTGTTTCATTCCAAAGTAATGCTGTAATAAGAACATCAGTGTTAGTTTATAGCTGAAATTTTAATCCATGTCCTGGAAATGCTTTTTTAAATCATTTTCTTCCTCCTTAGCAGATGCATTTTACTGATAAATTTTAAATTGTTCTGTAATATGCAATACAGACAGTGAATCTATAATACTAAAAAGTGTAAACCTACACATCAGTTCCATACTTCATCCAATTGCTCACTCTTATCTCTAAATTATATACAGTGGCTAGTACTACAATTTGCCCTATACTGTGAATTTTGTTTTTGTATAATCCTTAGGGCCACACAGAAAAGAGGAGAATCATTTGCAATCAGCAGATTAGGCAGCAAAATTAGAGGAGTATTCAAGAGCAACACAATGGAAGGAGCTGTGCTACCTAACTATGGTTTAACTGAAGGAGAGGATGATTTTGTGAGTAGAAATTTTACATTTGTCCTAAATCTCAGGGCTATTTGTTTTCCAGAATCTTTAAATACTTTCAGCTTCTGTCCCTTCTTTTCCTTTCCTTTGCTCCTGGTATTGTTGGTTATTCTACTGTGCCATCCTAGGGGTCACAGCATTTTTCCAGCTTCCTGGCTCTCTTAGTACTACTCGGTTATTTACTCAGTGAGCACAAGTTTTGGGTATCTCCCCAGTTAGAGTAATTCCAAGAGTTAATTGCTGGGGTAAAGAGAAGTATTAAAAAGTGATGTTCTCTTTACAAAAGTAATCTTTGTCAAGTAGTCTCATGAGCAGCTGTTACTTTTCAGTCTAGTAAATATTTGCAGTAAAGTCCTGAGGTGTTTCACACCTCAGTTCTTTCTGTGTCCATAGGGCTATCGTGATTCAGGGCCAAATCTTTAGTAGTTATTTGAATAATCTCTCTCACAATACTGCTTTTATACTAATGGCTAAAATATTTTTCTGGTTGCATAATTGGTACATAAACAAGTATCACTGAAAATGTACAAAATTGTATTTTGCTCCACAAGTCTCATTCTCAGAAATTTTTGAAGTAGAGTATGTTTTCGTAGCATTTCAGAGGAAACCATTGCTGGAGGGGTGGGTTAGTTAGTGTGTGTGTGTGTGTGTGTGTGTGTGTATATATATATTGTTCTATTCCAGCTCTTGGTGATAGGCAGTGATAGAAGCAACCTATGATAAAGCTATAGAAACTGGATGTCTGAAAAATTGGCAGTGGTTAGCTGCCTTTAAGCTATGTTCCTGAAGGTCAGGTGTATGTCTGACCCTATGCTGGAGAGAGGAGATCAAGGATTTGAGGTTAAAGGATGGAACCACACTGTTTTCTCTGTACACATGGGCAAAATGGAACATTGCCTGTAAGGCTTAAGAGCATTAAGACTACTTCCAACTTTTTTTTTTCTTTTGTGGAACCATCTGCTCTGTGGGGTGACATCTTGTAGCAAATCATGGAAAAATTCAAAATAGAGTATTAGTCTGACTTCAGATCAGATGGTGGGACCACTTACTCTGCTGTTTCTTGACTAGAAGGCAATTCACTTTTCTTGTATTTTAAAAGAAAAACCTTACTTTTGATTTATTGCAGAAATCCCAGTTCTAGGTGGAACTGAGCTAAGTGGATTTTCCATAGTTTTTATATTTGATTACATTTTTCAAACTTTTACTGCTAGATGATGGAAAATTGGTTTAGTGATCATGGCTAATATGAGCAGATAGGACACTGCCTAAAATTGTAAATCTGTCACAAGTTTCTTAAAAACACGGATACGGTGACACAATAAGATGCATAAGATACAATAAGAGAAATCATCATTAAAAAATCTCTCAACCCTGGTCTCCCTACAGCTATTTTGCAGAGGGAAATACATTGAAATAATGTGTTCATATGTATATTCTGCACTCACACTGCCTTGATCTCCCTGATCCTAGATGAGCTGTTTACACTGGAGTAACCATGTGGGTCAGTAATTCATGCTTGCTACAGTTATTTTGCCAGTCTTCAGGCTTCTCTTGCAACTAGATTTTTTTTCTTGTACACCAAACAGCAGTGACTGAATAGTAAACTGACTGTCAAGGAGGTTGATGCCCTGGTATCCATGGCACAGATGTGGGCAAGGTAATATGAGGACGGTATGGGAAGTGAGGGAAATTAAGTTGGTCACGAACTGCCTGATAGTCATGAATTTTTAATGATTTAAATTTATTTCTGTTGTGATTTCTCCTGAATTTATGGAAATACATTGGTTTTTAAGTCCTGTGAATTTGAGACTTGCTATGGCACTTATAAGTATTTCACTGTACATTACATTTAAGCAAATTTGTGCTATGTTCTTTGATGCTGTGCTGGTCCATTTTCCACTACTGGAAAATAAAAGTATAAAAGGTTTACCTGAATTTGAATCTTTCATCTGTTTTTTCCCCCCCAATAACTCCTCCCCACCCAACTTGTATCCAAAATGGTAAAAACAGAATAACTGATTTCAGAATTCTATGTTTCCCCTTTTTCTTAAAGGATCCACAAGGTATAGGATAGCTCTTCAGACTATCATATCTTCAAATGAGCAGTGTTGCTGTGCTGTCTTGTAGAGTTTAGGTCTTGTGATGTCACTCGTCATTGGGACTGTAGTCTAATCCTCCCAGGGAAGCGGCAGAAAACAGATTGTCCAGTATTCTGCTCTTAAAGGATTAATTCTTATCCTACTAGGCTGAAATAAAGCAAGAGTGTATTTTTTCTCTTCTAATTTTTCAGTTATCCAAGAAAAGTAGAATTATATTTGCATTTTTCATTCCTCAGTAAATCAACTCTTTTAAGTTTGATTTTTGGAAAAACTACATATTTGTTAGAGAGTCTAACATCTTAGGTACAATGAGAGATCATAACAGAAATGTATAATGATATTGTGTTTAAAGTTCTTTATATTTATTGAAATACATAGCTCCACATATGTATGTTACACTTCAGTCATTTTTTTAATTTAAAGACAAAGTTACAAAAAAACTATTAATATACTACTTCAGTGTGTTACTGAATTCTAGAAACAGATGATTGAGATGATGTAAGGGATGATGCTCTATAGAAAAGACTGTTCATGTTGGAAAATAATTTGAGTGAGTTGCCAGTTACAGGGCTTTTGTGGGCAAAATGACCTGAAGCTAATTTTAGTGAAACTTGATAAGCTTGTTTGTAAAATTTTTATGGATAGTTGACTGATGCCACTTACGCCAAAGCAATATTATTTTTGCTGATAACAGAAATGCATAACTTGTATTTCTTTTTGAGTGCTTGCTCATCTCCATTCCATGTTAGGTGTGTGTAAGCCGCATGCACTATTGCTGGAGATTTTTCCCTCAGTGGTATCCGTTGGGCTGGCTTTAGCACCCTCTGGTGCCAGCCAATCCCGTGCCCTCTCAGTTCCTTCTTACCGCCTGCGACAGTCGTTGAAACAGCTTCTCTTGCTTCAGCAATGTGATCATTTAGTGTGTGTTTTTTTTTTTTTTTTTCCTGTTAATCTGCATGTCCATGAACTCTGAGCCCATCTCCTCGGGTACCGCTTGTGAGTCACCTAACATGGAATGGACATGAGCAAGCACTCGAAGAAGGAAAAACGGTTACTAACCTTTCAATAACTACTGTTCTTCGAGATGTGTTGCTCATGTTCATTCCATGACGCATCCTCCTGCTCTTCTGTTGGAGTGAGCCGGCAAGAAGGAACTGAGAGGGTGCGGGGCCAGTCGGGTCCCTTATACCAGTGCATGAGCGGGCACTAGAGCTTGCCCGAAGGATACCAGTGGGAAAAATTGTTCTCCTTAACCTCCAAGGATAGGACAAGAAATAATGGTCTTAAATTGCAGCAAAGACAGTTTAGGTTGGACATTAGGAAAAGCGTTCCTAACTGTGAGGGTGGTTAAACACTGCAATAAATTGCCTAGGGAGGTTGTGGAATCTCCATCACTGAGATTTTTAAGAGCAGGTTAGACAAACACCTGTCAGGGATGGTCTAGATCAGTGGTCCCCAACCTTTCTGTTGCAATAGCATATTCATGTTCCCAGAAGAGTATGGCGGGCGCTGGACGACCAGCTGCTGAAATGCCACCGAGAAGCGGCGTCATCGAGAAGCATCGCCGCTGAAATGCCGCCAAGAACCGTCGTCATCAAGAAGCGTCGCTGCTGAAATGCCGCCGAGAAGAAGCAGCATTTCGGTGGCGACGCTTCTTGGCGTAGCCGCATTTCGGCAGCTGGTTTTCCGGCAGCCGCGCTCCTCGGCGGCGGGTTGTCCGGCGGAAGCGCTCCCTTGTCAGTAGGCGGGCGCACATAAATGCCCCGGCGGGCGCCATGGCACCCGTGGGCACTGCGTTGGGGACCACTGGTCTAGATTATACTTAATCCTGCTATGAGTTCTGGACTGGGACTGGACTAGATGACCTCTTGAAGTCCATTCCAGTTCTATGATCTCAAAGAGTAACAGTTACAGAAAGATTAGTAACAGGTTTTTTTTCTGATTACTATTACTTAGCTCTTACCTGTTTATAACCAGAATTACTTTTGTAATAGGTCTGGAATAAAATAGATCGGTATCTGAAATGATGACTTTAAATAGGGGAAAAGTGCAACAGAGTGGTGAAATTTGGTATTCTAGGTATAATGTGCAAAATCCTTTCTCTACCCCCTTCCACTCCTAACAAAATGTAAAACAAACAAACTAACTTTGCAGGCATGTAGGGACTAAAAGACAGTGGAACAAGTGTGCTCTTACTGTGCATGGCAGGGCCTGAAATATTGCTTTCCATTTACTCAGTATCTACCACCAGTTGTAGCTACAGGGTCTGATTAAGGCTTCATACTGGAGACCTTTTGTAGGGGTTAAAAATTGTTGCCTCTCAAAAGATTGAAATGCACCTTGCATCTCACTCACTCAAAAGTTCTATGGTTGGTTGCTGGTGGGCCTTCAACTGGTCCAGATTACCCTACAGTTTGTAGGAGGTAAATACTGTTAGAGGTCCACTCATTCAGGCTCAAATGATTGAGTGCTTTGATAGAAGCAACATGCTGGCAGAAATGGTCCCTCAGATGAACCTCCATAGCTCACCAATTGAGAGAGGGCTCCCACTGCTTCAGCTCCACAGGTCATCTAGCTGTGGATTGCCAGCTGAGACTTTTTTTCTTTGCTCCTCACATTATTTCCTCACCACCAGGTGACACACCATAATGCCCTATAGTTTTGCACCACCTCAGCCAGTGAACCATTGAAAGTCTGCCAGCTATAAGTCCTGCCCTGATGCACATAGTACATCAGAGCGAGGCTCTCAGCTGGCAAGACACCTCTGACTCACCAGATGGAACTGCAGTCGGAGGAGCATCACTGGTAAATGGGCTCCTCCCAGCCCTTCAGCTATCAGCTCCCATATTGATGCCTCCTCTTAGGGACAGGGGAAAGTTGGTAGCTATGGGGTCATGAAGAATGCAGTAATCAATTCTGCTGCAGTTCTAGCTGGTGAACTACATGGTTCATCAGAGCAAGATTTGTAACTGGCAAACAATGAGTGGTTCACTGGCTCAGTTGCAGAGCTGGAGGTTACATATATGTGCCAATATTGCTGGGAAGGAACATTACCAGGATGACAGCCCACACCGTAATCAGTTAGGGCAGCCCTAGTTAGGTGCAAGGGCAAATCTTAAACTAATCAAATGATGACTGGAATGATGTACTCCGATATTTACATAAGAACGGCCATATTAGGTCAGACCAAAGGTCCATCTAGCCCAGTATCCTGTCTTCCGACAGTGGCCAATGCCAGGTGCCCCAGAGTGAATGAACAGAACAGGTAATCATCAAGTGATCCATTCCCTGTCGCCTATTCCCAGCTTCTATTTGTGCTTCATTCAGTGCAGTACAATTAGCTGGACCATGAGCACTTGAATGCTCTACTGTAAACAAAGCCAAAGTGCATCCTCTAGCCAACTCTGCCCTCCTTCCATAGAAGTGGATTAGGAGCTGTGATAGCAACCCCTGAGCTGCTTCCAGGTATACTCTGTAGCTTTTGTGGATAGATTCAGTTATCCCAATTTCTGCAGAACTCCCTCAAGCAAAACTGGATTTGAATTTAGAGCAGGTGAGAAGGTTCGGCCCTAATTTCTTAAGTCAAAAGGGAGGAAAAAAAACCCATGACTTTAGTTTGATGTGTATTCACACATAAGTGGTGTTTTTTTAGATTGAAGTTTCTTTATTTAGTTTTATAAAGTGGGGATTTATAATTTACTTTTAAAATGGGATATTCCTTTAGTTCACTTATTACTCCACAGTTCAAGATGTAGATCAGTTCTATCTGTACTAACTTATAGTGAGAAGTACTAGCTACTGAAGTTTAAGCAGGCTCATGAACTTTGCTGACAGTCTCAGCCATAATGTAGGGCCTTGAGGCTTTCTCTCATATCCAAGTTTACCATTCCTATAGGAGTTTATCTTCTGTTCAGCAATTAAAGAGGCAGGACCAGACCTGCCTACTACCAGGGAAGGGACTTGGCTACCCATTCAAGAAAACAATCCAGTTCAGTTTGCTTCCTGGCAGCAGCAGTCAGGTTGAACAATTTAGGAAGACATGACTAACTTCTAAAAACTGTATTTGTCTTTGGTAAAGATGTGTTTTTTCCGAATGTATCAACTGGCCGTACTTAATAGTAGAGCTGTGCAAATTTTTTTTTTTTTTTTTGGATTGTTGGCCTTTCTGAAAAATGAAAAATAAAAAATGGATCAAACCAAAACCGATTTTAAATTTTTTTTCTTTTGCATATTGGAAAAGTGTCATTTTGTATGCTCCAAAATGTTTTGTTTGAGGCATTTTTAACTGTTTAAATAAAAGTAAAAGAAATGAAGAGCTAGATTCATAAAACAGGAGGAGGAGGAGATGGTCTTCTAGTGCAGGCATTTGAATCCAGGTCTTCCACATCCCAGGTGAGTGCCTTAACCTCCAAGCTTTTAGTTATTCTTAGGTGATTCTCTCTATCTCCCCTGTTGAAGCTGTTCGAACTTTGTATAACATAATTGAACAATTATTGGGCCAGATTGAGTGATTCCATAGCTCAGTGGTTAGGGCACTCACCTGGGAGGGGGGGACAACCATGTTCCAGTCTCTGCTCCAGAACAGGGATTCAAACTTGGGTCGCCCATGATCCAGATTATTTCCCTAACTACTGAGAAATTGGGCATAAGGGGGCACCTCCACATTTTTGCAAATGGCACCTAAATTCCCCCCGTGAATCTATCTCCAATGTATCAACATTTCTGAAAATTTTCTTATTTGTTTTGACCAAAGCAGTTAACTGAAATGGACATGAATTCACAATGTTTGTCAACCTAAATCTGTGTTTTGTTCAGCAAAAAAAAATTGAACTGAAAAATGTTGCTCAGTTCTACCTAATAGTCTCCCCTAAAATTCTGCTTTTCTCATTTTTGCTGTGTTATTCAGGGTTAGGATTTTAGAAGCACAAATTGACTTTTGAAAGCTATTTCTGCCTTTTCCCCCTCTCCCCAATGTACAACCACACCGTATCTAAATGTTGTTCTTTTTGCTCACACTTTTTAATTTCTATGCCAAATGCCAGACAGCTGAGATATTGCCCCAAACACGGCTAGACAGAATCATAAGTAGCTTTTGAAGTCAATCAGTGGAGTGGTAGCAAGATGTAACCTTTGGTGTAAGGCCTTTAATGTTTCAGAATCTTTAAAATTATTTATTTTATTTTGTTTTTGCTGGTAATGGACCTACCAAACTTGATGGTGCCGTATACCATATTCTCCTTGAAATGCCTCATCCTTCCCCAAGAGCTAGGAAGAAACTTTAACATGCTATGAGGCAGCTGGTGATATAGTAGATTGACACTTGAGACACTGTTAAACAATTTTGTTTTTACCTTCAAACAAACCTACAGGTCTAGGGATTTTTATACAGAAGATCCAACAATAGCAACTATGGAAACATGCCCCCTTCCAGAATTTTTGTGTGTTGTCGTCTTTGGTCCTGATCACATGTACTTCTTATGCAAAGATTGATCTTCTATATGTTCTGCAAAATTAAAAATTGTGCCCTATACTAAAAATCAGATCAGGGAGGTCTTGATACTTAAATCTTTCACTGCAGATTGAAGAAGGCATTATGGTAATGGAAGATGATTCTCCTGTGGAGACTGTTAGCACTCCCAATACACCACGCAACCTTGCTGCATGGAAAATTTGCATTCCATATGTGGACTTCTTTGATGATCCCTCCCTTGAAAAGAAGGAGAGAAAAGAGAGAATTCCTGTGTTTTGTATTGATGTGGAGAGAAATGATAGAAGGGCAGGTAGGACTTCTTGTGATTAAATAAAACTACTTAAAAATGTAGCTCAAAATGTCTGTTCTAGTATGTTTTATTTATCTGACTGTTCTGATGTGCTACACACACACACACACACACACACACACACACATTTTAGCATCAAAGTAATGACTTACTAATGAATTTTAAGTCTTTGGTAATGTGGGCATAAAGGAAAAATGGTCACTTATTACACCTATACCCCAATATAACGCGACCCGATATAACATGAATTCGGATATAACGCGGTAAAGCAGCACTCGGGGGGCGGGGGGCTGCGCACTCTGGCGGATCAAAGCAAGTTCGATATAACGCGGTTTCACCTATAACGCAGTAAGATTTTTTTTGGCTCCCGAGGACAGTGTTATATTGGGGTAGAGGTGTATCTGGAACTTGTGACAAATTACTTCTAAAAGGAGTCCAGTCTATTCAGAATTCAAACCAAGGCTTAGGAATTCCTCCCTTCCCACAAAAATGTTAATATTGTGATTCATGTTGGTAAATGTTGAATGTGTTTTCTATTTAATGTACCAGCAATATATTTCAAACTCCACTCACTCTTTCTTGAATAGTACGTTGTTTAAACACAGTGGATCTAATTTACCTCGATTTCAGTAAGGCATTTGATACGTTTCCGCATGGGGAATTATTAGCTAAATTGGAAAAGATGGGGATCAATATGAAAATTGAAAGGTGGATAAGGAACTGGTTAAAGGGGAGACTACAACGGGTCATATTGAAAGGTGGACAGTCAAGCTGGAAAGAGGTTACTAGTAGAGTTCCTCAGGGATCGGTTTTGAGACCAATCTTGTTTAATCTTTTTATTACTGACCTTGGCACAAAAAGTGGGAATGTGCTAATAAAGTTTGCAGATGACACAAAGCTGGAGATATTGCTAATACAGAGAAGGACCGGGATATCATACAGGAAGATCTGGATGACCTTGTAAACTGGAGTAATGGTAATAGGATGAAATTTAATAGTGAAAAGTGCAAGGTCATGCATTTAGGGATTAATAACCAGAATTTTTGTTATAAACTGGGGACGCATCAGTTGGAAGTAACGGAGGAGGAGAAGGACTTTGGAGTATAGGTTGATCACAGGATGACTATGAGCCGCCAATGTGATATGGCTGTTAAAAAAGCTAATGGGGTCTTGGGATGCATCAGGCGAGATATTTCCAGTAAAGATAAGGAGGTGTTCGTACCGTTATACAAGGCACTGGTGAGACCTCATCTGGAATATTGTGTGCAGTTCTGGTCTCCCATGTTTAAGAAGGATAAATTCAAATTGGAACAGGTACAGAGAAGGGCTACTAGGATGATCCGAGGAATGGAAAACCTGAAAGGAGACTCAAAGAGCTTGGCTTGTTTAGCCTAACCAAAAGAAGGCTGAGGGGAGATATGATTGCTCTTTATAACTATATCAGGGAGGGAGAGGAATTATTTAAGCTCAGTACCAATGTGGACACAAGAACAAATGGATAAAAACTGGACATTAGGAAGTTTAGATTTGAAATTAGACAAAGGTTTCTAACGTTAGAGGAGTGAAGTTCTGGAACAGCCTTCCAAGGGGAGTAGTGGGGTCAAAAGACATATCTGGTTTCAAGGCTAAGCTTGATAAGTTTATGGAGGGGATGGTATGATGGGATAGCCTAATTTTGGCAATTAGTTGATGGTTGATTATTAGCAGTAAATATCCCCAATAGCCTGTGATGGGATGTTAGATGGGGTGGTATGTGAGTTACTACAGAGAATTCTTTCCTGGGTGCTGGCGGTGAGTCTTGCCCACATGCTCACGGTTTAGCTGCTCCCCATATTTGGGGTCGGGAAGGAATTTTCCTCCAGGGCAGATTGGCAGAGGCCCTGGAGGTTTTTTGCCTTCCTCTGCAGCATGGGGCACGGGTCACTTGCTAGAGGATTCTCTGCACCTTGAGGTCTTTAAACCACAATTTGAGGACTTCAGTAACTCAGACATAGGTTACGGGTTTGTTACAGGAGTGGGTGGGTGAGATTCTGTGGCCTGCGTTGTGCAGGAGGTCAGACTAGATGATCATAATGGTCCCTTCTGACCTTAAAGTCTATGAGTCTAGATTTGTTGGTCCCCAGGTATCTTTCAGATGGACACCGTTACAAGTGCACAAATAGGTATTTACTATTAAACATTCCAGAGCAGGAACAGGGCTTTTTCTTATAAACTTTAAAGTAGATTTCTTATGCAAATTAAATTTTTTGGTAACTTAGAAATAAATGTAAACTATTTTGCAACCAAGGATTTCAGCATCTGTTTTGAAAAACATCCGTATTTGGGGAGAAAAAAATCTAACTCCCCTTTTAGAGAAATGCAAATTGGCATTAATGAGGCTTCTTCCTGTTTGTAGCACTTGACAAACAGCTGGTGGAGATGACTGGACGAGCCCTGTACTGAGAGGAGATAAATTAGCAAGACCCAAGCTTGAATTAGATACAGATTTCCTTCATAGTAGCATGCCTGTCTACCAGCCATGCCTTGGGCTGCTCATGTGATTTAAGACTACAGTAACTCCTCGCTTAACATTGTAGTTATGTTCCTGAAAAATGCGACTTTAAGCGAAACAATGTTAAGCGAATCCAATTTCCCTATAAGAATTAATGTGGATTGGGGGGGGTTAGGTTCCAGGGAAATTTTTTTTCACCAGACAAAATATTATGCACGCACTCTCTCTCTCTCTCTCTCTCTCTCTCTCTCTCTCTCTCTCTCTCTAAGTTTTAAACAAACAATTTAATACTGTACACAGCAATGATGATTGTGAAGCTTGGTTGAGGTGGTGGAGTCAGAGGGTGGAATATTTCCCAGGGAATGCCTTAGTGCTGAATGACGAACTAGCACTCGGCTGAGCCCTCAAGGGTTAACATGTTATTGTTAATGTAGCCTCACACTCTACAAGGCAGCACAAATGGAGGGAGGGGAGACAGCATGGCAGACAGAGAGACACACCGTGTGTGTGTGTGTGTGAGAGAGAGAGAGATGTGCATTTCCCCTTTAAGTACGCTGACCCCAATCTAAGTACATTGCCTTTTTAAGTAGATCAGCAAGTTGAGACAGCAGCTGCTGCTAGCAAATTCCCTCCATCCTGAGCCCTGTCATATCCCCCCTCCCGCTCTATGGAGATGGGGTAAGCAGGGGGGAGAGGGACACCCTGACATTAGCACCCCTCATCCCCCCTACCTGCACAGCAAGCAGGAGGCTCCCGGGAGCAGCTCCAAGGCAGAGGGCAGGAGCAGCACGTGGCAGTGGGAGGAGGGACAGCTGAACTGCTGGCAATTGATAGTCTGCTGGGCGGCTGTCGCACAGGGAACTTAGGGGAGTGGGGAGCTGATAGGGGGCTGCCAGTCCACCCTGGTTCCAAGCCCCCACCAGCCAGCTGCAACGGGCTGCTCTTTCTGCAAGCAGTGGACAAAGCAGGCGGCTGCCAAACAACATTATAAGGGAGCATTGCGCAACTTTAAAGGAGCACATTTTCTAATTGATCAACAACGTTAACCGGGATGACTTCAAGTGACGAGTTACTGTACTTAAGTTATTTAAAGAGCTACGAGTGGCTAGAGTAGTGTTATAATACTGGCAGTACTGATTACTTACACATTTGAGGGTTTTTCCTCTGTACTCTGTAGTATATTTGCTGTTCTTAACTCTTTGTTGCGTACTTTATTACTCTCCCAGGTGGGTGTAGGAACCTATATTACTTCCAATATGTGTTTTTTTTTCAGTTGGACATGAACCTGAACGCTGGTCTGTCTATAGAAGATACCTTGAATTTTATGTGCTTGAGTCAAAGTTAACAGAATTTCATGGTACGTTTTCACTTCCTACTTCAGTGATTGCTTTTTAGAATTGAGCAGAAATTTAAGATACTAAAATTTTTCTTTTTGGTTTTAAGAATAAATGAATCTGCTTGACCTTTTACTAATTTATAGGTACTTTTACTGATGCTCAACTTCCATCAAAAAGGATCATTGGTCCAAAGAACTATGAATTCTTAAAGACAAAGAGGGAAGAGTTTCAGGAGTACCTGCAGGTACAAGACAATCTACTCTCGTTCAGTTTTTTAAGTAGATTGTGTAATTGTGAAGCTTATAAAGGTTAACGCACGCCAATTTTTTCCAAATGTAATAAAAATTAAAGTATTTGGATGAATGTATAATTTCTAGGATACCATAGCACTGTTTTAAACATCTGTTGTTGTTACTATAGAGAACCTAGTTTTTAAGAATCTTCTTTCATCTACTCTTTCTTTTATGTCCCCCAAAGAAACTTCTGCAACATCCAGAGCTGAGTAACAGCCAGCTTTTGGCTGACTTTCTGTCTCCGAATGGTGGAGAGACGCAATTTCTCGATAAAATGTTGCCTGATGTAAATCTTGGTAGGTAACATAGTTGCTCTTTTTTCTGGTAAATAGCACTCTTGTAGAAACTGTAATGCACCAAATTAAGTGAGGGCCCATTAATACTGAGAAACTGAACTTTTATAAGTTCTGGGTGTGTGAAATGTGATGTCTCTCTTCTGCTATACAACTGTTACAATCCAGTCATTTTTCCAGCAGTCAGATATTTTGATGCTTACATTCCTATCCATTCCCAGAAGGGAAAGTATTGTGAAGCTTTGGAAAATCTAGTCTGCATATGGATGCCTTCTGAATATCTAAGCCCAGTACTTCCAAAATCCATTGCTCATGGAGATCAGATCCTCTACGTCTTCAAGTAATTCAAGATGATGAATGGCATTAGCCCAGATTTGATTTTTCAAGAATCAATCCAAGAAGACAGCTGCTTGTTTGGGGTTTTTTTTAATGTTGATAGAGGCAGTGTATTGATTTAACTTATCTTTGAATGTTAGCTGGTTGGCCCTATTTAAGATAATTTGAGAACTGCCAGAATGAATGTCAATTTCGTGTACTAATGTTGGGTCTGTGTATTGTATAACATGGTGTCCTAAATTCAACACAGTACCCTATGTAGTTAAACAAGATGATAATTTGTGTTTCTTCTGATGACCTGTTTAGCTGTAGGCCCGTTTTTTATGTTTTGGCAATTGTGAGCATCTCTTTCATTAGTAATAGTTTTTTTCCTATTGATATAACAAAATGTCCAAACAAATGAGTATGGTGGGTGAATGTTTCAGGTGTTCTGAAGAGGCATGTCTTATCTGGTCCCAAGCTAGGTGCCATACCTCCCCAAACATACATTCGCGCTCAACATTTCACAAGGTTTCTGATCAGCGGTTAGTTTGTTATGAGATGTGAGATATATCATCTCACAACAGTCTTAAAATTAGTAACCTCTGACCAGAAACCTTGTGAAATGTTGATATGATATATAATGTCTTCCCTAAATTTCCCTTTTATAATATTTAAAGATAAGAAAATCATAATTATTTAATTTAAAAATATTTTAAAATTAAATATCAAACTATTTTAAATATATTTTTCATTTTTATTACCTTTAAACTGTTCTGTTGTGCTTCTGATATTCTTATTCATGTTAATGTGGGTAGTTTTTAAGACTAGGTCTACAGTCTCCCCAATCCTGTAAATCCGTTTTAACATGAGTACTTTCTTGAACTTGCAACATTGTGCATTTCACTAGTATCTGCAGACTGGATGACTCTTATTACTGGGGAAGAGGAGAGTAAATACTGTCTCAGAAGTCTGAGGTTTAGGACTTTCCTGTGTGATAAAGGCTTGCAGAGAATAAGGAAATGGGTGTTGGAAAACTGGTGGTGAATCATTAGTGACTAGAACTGAAAAATTATTCTTATCCAGATAATTCAAACAGAAAAATCATTGGCACCTAAATTATTGAACAGTTTAGTTTTTTTTCGTATTGTGTCCCTGTTATCCCTCCACCCTCAGGATGCCTCTTGCTATTTTTGTCTTACCGTCAAATGCCACCCGTCCACACTAATGGAGATAAGGCTGTTCATCTCTCCATGGTCCTTTAGAAAACTACAGAGGAAAATCTATGGAATTTAGATTTCTTTATGAATGTGAAAACTTTCTCATGTGTTTGTGATTTGAAATATCTTTTGCTGATAGGTATCACATACTCAATTCCTTTTTAAAGTCTGATACATCCAAAATTTCATAATTTTCTTGTATGTACTCCGTATCATTTCAAAGTAATTGGTTTCTTTCAAATGTTTCTTTCAAAAGATTGTGCAATGATACTTAAAATGAAGCAATAGATGTCAGTGGTGTAAGCTAATCCGTTTCAGACTGACATGATAACCTACACACAGTCTCATTTTTTCTTGCTTCACTTTTGTGAAATTTATAATTTAATATAGCTTATTATATATCATGGCTGCTTATTCATTTTTATTACAATAGCTCTTAAATGCCCCAGCAAATATTTGTCAGAAACATTATATATCCATGGTAAAAGATGGGCCTTGCCATGGAGATCTTACAGTCTAAATAGACAAAACAGATAAGGAGAAGTGGGATAGGAGAGGAGAACAGAGGGATACTAATAGATATCAGATATGTTATTCAGAAGGGCATGTGGTAATATATACTTTTTTGTTCTTAATTATAGGGAAAATTATAAAATCTGTTCCAGGAAAGCTAATGAAAGAGGTGAGTATATACTGTGTCTCAGTAGCCTATGCTGTGACTATAGTTAGTATCTTTAACTGTCCACTGACAGGTTGCTACATGTTGGTTCAGCACAAATTTTAGTTTGGAAACTGTCACTTTTTTTAACTATTGTGACAGGGTCAGGCCAGATAGCTACAGAAGAGTGGTAGAAGGCAGATATTAGTCCCAGATTAAGTAGATCCCTTTTCCCTGGGTAAGGTAACAGGGGCAGTTCCAGAACAAGCAGGAACTTGCTGGAACCAGTTAAGGCAGACAGGCTAATTAGGACACCTGGAGCCAATTAAGAAGAAGCTGCTAGAACCAATTAGGACAGACTGGCTAATCAGGACACCTGGTGTAAAAAGGCTCTCATTCCAGTTAGTGAGGTGTGGGTGTAAGGAGCTAGGAGTGAGAGGATGTGCTGCTGGAGAACTGAGGAGTATAAGCATTAACAGACATCAGGAGGAAGGTCCTGTGGTGAGGCTAAAGAAGGTGTTGGGAGGAGGCCATGGGGAAGTAGCCCAGGGTGTTGTAGCTGTCATGCAGCTGTTACAGGAGGCACTATAGACAGCTGCAGTCCACAGGGCCCTGGGCTGGAACCCAGAGTAGAGGGCGGGCCCGGGTTCCCCCCAAACCTCCCAATTGACCTGGACTGTGGGTTCTTCCAGAGGGGAAGGTCTCTGGGCTGTTCCCCAACCCACATGGTGAATCTCTGAGGCAAGAAAATCCGTCAAAAAGCCCAGGACCCACCAAGATAGAGGAGGAACTTTGTCACACTATTTAACTATCACTGTTGTTCACTGTGTATTTAATTTCAGAAAGGTCAGCATTTGGAGCCATTCATCATGAATTTCATTAACTCCTGTGAATCTCCCAAGCCTAAACCAAGTAGACCAGAGCTTACAATTCTCAGTCCCACTTCTGAAAACAACAAGAAGGTGCAGTAAATTTACAGAGGGGGAAATACTGACCCTTACCTGAGTATGTGAAGAGTAAAGGGGAGAAGCTATAAAGATGACAGTTTGACTGCCTATGTTTATTGTCTGTTCTTATGGTTGGGGGGTGGAGGTTTTTCCTTCTTTCCAGCGTCCATTCATCTTGGTACTGCTGACCTCCATGTTTATCCCTGGGTGGATTGGAGTCTTTGTAATTTATAGAAACATAGGGATAGAAGGGACCTCGGAGGTCATCTAGTCCAGCTCCCTGCATTGAGGCAGGACCAAGTATACCTAGACAATCCCTAACGTATTTGTCTAACCTGCTCTTAAAAACCTCCAGTGATGCAGATTCCACACCTCCCTGGGTCACCTGTTCCAGCAATTAGCTATCCTTATTAGGGCTTTTGATTAATCGCAGTTAACTCACGCGATTAACTAAAAAAACAATTAACTGAGATTAAAAAAATTAATCATGATTAATCACACTGTTGAACTATAGAATACCAATTGAAATTTATTAAATATTTTTGGATGTTTTTCTACATTTTCAAATATATTGATTTCTATTACAACACAGAATACAAACTGTACAGTGCTTACTTTATATTATTTATTACAAATATTTGCACTGTAAAAATGATAAACAAAAGAAATAGTATTTTTCAGTTCACCTCATACAAGTACTGTAGTGCAATCTCTATCGTGAAAGTGTAACTTACAAATGTAGATTTTTTTTTTGTTTGTTTGTTACATAACTCTTTTTTGTTTTTGAGTGCAATGTAAAACTTTAGAGCCTACAAGTCCACTCAGTCCTACTTGTTCAGCCAATCGGTAAGACAAACAAGTTTGTTTACATTTATGGGAGATACTGCTGCCTGCTTCTTATTTACAATGTCACCTGAAAGTGAGAACAGGCGTTCGCATGGCACTTCTATAGCCGGCGTTGCAAGGTATTTACGTGACAGATATGCTAGACATTCGTATGCCCCTTCATGCTTCAGCCACCATTCCGGAGGATATGCTTCCATGCTGATGATGATCGTTTTAAAAAAAAAAAAAGTGCATAATTAAATTTGTGACTGAACTCTTTGGGGGAGAATTGTATGTCCCCTGCTCTGTTTTACCCGCATTCTGCCATATATTTCATGTTATAAAAGTCTCGGATGATGACCCAGAACATGTTTGATTTACCAATACTGTCACTGCAGATTTGACAAAATGCAAAAAAGGTACCAATGTGAGATTTCTAAAAATAGCCACAGCACTTGACCCAAGGTTTAAGAATCTAAAGTGCCTTCCAAAATCTGCAAGGGACGAGGTGTGGAGCATGCTTTCAGAAGTCTTAAAAGAGCAACACTCAGATGTGGAAACTACAGAACCCAAACCACCAAAAAAGAAAATCAACCTTCTGCTGGTGTCATCTGACTCAGATGATTAAAATGAATATGCATCGGTCTGCTCTGCTTTGGATCGTTATCGAGCAGAACCCGTCATTAGCATGGATGCGTATCCTCTGAAATGGTGGCTGAAGCATGAAGGGACATATGAATCTTTAGCGCATCTGGCACGTAAATATCTTGCGACGCTGGTTACAACAGTGCCATGCAAACGCCTGTTCTCACTTTCAGATGACGTAAACAAAAAATGGGCAGCATTATCTCTTGCAAATGTAACCAAACTTGTTTGTCTGAGTGATTGGCTGAACAAGAAGTAGGACTGAGTGGACTTATAGGCTCTAAAGGTTTACATTGTTTTATTTTTGAATGCAGTTTTTTTTTACATAATTCGACATTTGTACAGTACTCATATAGGTGAATTGAAAAAACTATTTCTTTTTTTTACAGTGCAAATATTTGTAATAAAAAATAAATATAAAGTGAGCACTGTACACTTTGTATTCTGTGTTGTAATTGAAATCAATATATTTGAAAATATAGAAAACATCCACAAATATTTAAATAAATGGTATTGTATTATTGTTTAACAGTGCGATTAATCATGATTAATTTTTTTAATCGCTTGACAGCCCTACTTATAATTAAGTTTTTCCTAAAATCTAACCTAGATCTCTGCTGCTGCAGATTAAGCTGACCACTGAAAGTAGTACACAAAGTTGAGAACAATTGATCACTGTCCTCTTTGTAACAGCCCTTAACATATTTGAAGAATGTTATGAGTTTCCTCCTCAGTCATGTGTTCTCAAGACTAAACATGCCTGTTTTTTCAGTCTTTCCTCGTAGGGCAGGTTTTCTAAACCTCTTATAATTTTTCATGGTCTCCTCTGGACTCTCTCCAGTTTGTCCACATCTGTACTTCAGCTGAGGCCTGACCAGTGCCAAGTAGAGTGGGACAATTACCTCCTGTGTCTTCTGTATCACACTCCTGTTAATACACCTCAGAATATTACACCTCTACCTTGATATAACGCTGTCCTCAGGAGCCAAAAAATCTTACCGCGTTATAGGTGAAACCGCATTATATCGAACTTGCTTTGATCCACTGGAGTGTGCAGTCCCGCCCCCCCAGAGCACTGCTTTACCGCGTTCTATCAGAATTCATGTTATAACGGGTCGCGTTATATCGGGGTAGAGGTGTAGCTCTTTTTGTCAATGCATTGTATTATAGGCTCATATTTATCAAATGTAATGAACACAAAGTACACTTGCAGTCTTGCAAGCAATTGACATGGATAAGTGTTATGATTATTTATTATTTGTATTGGGGCCTACCAGTTATACCATAGTAAGGCATCTTACTGATTTTTCTATATTTACTTATAGTCATAAGTCAGTTCTTTAGGATTTCTAATACATTTATCACTCTTCAAGTAATTCTCCAAAGAGTAAAGTTGCATTTTGTCTTAAGGCACTCTTATACATGTGGTCCCTGCTAATTCTAGTGGTTAATTTGAAAGGGACTAGTTTAAAACATCCAAAGCAATTGTTTAAAGTTGTCTGAGACTCTCTTAGGCCACAAAAGAGAAGTGTAGTTTTTCCAGTGAACCCAGACCAGAGGGGAGAGTGAGAGCATAAAGCAATCAAAATACAATTCCCATAAAGCACTGCAATGCTTATTTTGAATTGAAATATTTTATTTTTTAGCTGCAATATATTGGTTTGGAGGCATTTGTAACAGGGCTGCTGCTTAATGAGTGGTCCCTTGTGGCCACAGTGCCCTTTGCAGCAGCCTTCCTCCGTTCTCCCTTGTTGGGGCCCCTTACAGACTCCCCGCAGCCTTTCTTAGAAGTCCTACCGTCCTCCACTTGGGGCTGATTTAATAACCACACACAGTCCAGTCCCACCAAAAAAGTCCATCACTATAAGCCAAAGGTTCACACTTATCTCTGGCTCTTCTGCCATCCATGCAGAGCTCTTCATTTGCTACAGTCTGCTCTTCAGAGGGTCACTTTTCATAGCTTTCCCTAGAGTTTAGCTTTCTGGCTTTGGCTTCCTTCTCTTGCCAGTGTCTCCTCAGTTCTGAGGGAGAACGCAGTTTATATATTGCCCTCCTCCAAAGAGCTCCTCCCGATTGCCTGGAAGAGAGGGGAGCACAGTCTCACCCAGTGTTACAGAGCTCCTGATCTCAGGCCCAGAAAGGAACAGTGGATGGTGGGGAAACCCCAGGAGAACTCCTAATTTCCCAGGACTGCTTCCTCTGCTCCATTACCAGGCCATTTCCTGGGCCTTTGTACGTTCCATCTCCCTGGAATGGAGTCTTCTGGCCCCCTCTACTCTTAAAGGGCCAGTATACCCCATTACAACATTCAACAAAATGTTGAAATTTTCTTTGGAAAGCAAACATCTTCTCTTAAAAATTTTATAGTTGAAATCAAATTTTCCATTGAAAATCTGACCAATCTGAACTTTTTAGTACTGATTGTTTTTACTCTAGTTTTCTTTACATCTTGAAAAACAAACAAATTAATGTTTCTATTTTAGCTTTTCAATGATCTGTTCAAGAATAATGCAAACCGCTCTGAGAATACAGAGAGAAGACAAAATCAGAACTACTTTATAGAGATGATAACGGTAGAAGGAGTCTATGACTACTTAATGTATGTTGGTAAGAAATTTTCTTTTTGTACTCTGAAGTATAACAGAGGTGCAAAAGTTCATGGTGTTTGATTAATGTGCTGTTTGAAAAGTTTGTCTAAAGCTTACAGTTTTTTATAACAGGGAAGATGCCAGTTAGGGACACTATCCTGTTTTTAAAGTTCTTACTATTAGGGTGTCACACATGCAGCAGTATCACTCTGCTTGCATGTTGTATCCCTTTCTTCTCCTCCTCCCCCACACACTTTGTTTTTGTATTTAGAGTGTAAGCTGCTTGAGGTGTAGACCATGTCTTCCTGTGGCCACTCTAAATAAATAATTCCAACACTTGGTATTTTTGTAGTAAAATGTAACACAAACAGATTTAAAAGCTAAATTATCTGCTATAGTGTGGGGGGAATGGGGTCAGGTTGCGTGAAGTTAGCTATCTCTTTTTTGGAAATATCAATGTGCACAATTTTTAAGAAATAAAGCAAGGTACCATGATGATGGGAGCCTTCTTAATATGTGTAATAATAACTTTGCAGGTAGAGTTGTTTTCCATGTTCCTGACTGGCTGCATCACCTCTTGATGGGGGGAAGAATTCTCTTCAAAAACACATTGGAGATGTACACAGACTACTATCTACAGTACAAATTAGAACAGCTATTTCAGGAGCACCGCTTGGTATCACTGATAACACTCCTGAGAGGTTAGTGAAAAGTCATGCAAATACTTCTTATTTTATCTTGTGCTTCTTGTAGATGTTTAAACTGCAGTGGTACTTGTTTATAAGATACTGATGACTTAGTTTTATACTTGTAGCACCTTTTTCGTGAGCAACCCAAAGTGCTTTGCAAACTATATAATGCAACATGTGAAAAAGAACACTTACGCAACATAAATGAGTCAAGAGATTCCAAAAGTCAGTTTCTGCACAGTGTTAATTTGGTTTTGTTGCACATCCTTGATACTTTATTATAGAATTAAGTATTGTGAACAATAATCTACTAAGGCTTATAGTGAGCAAGGAATAGAAGACTAAAAGACTGATGATCAACATGGTGGAGCTAATGATGCAGTAGATATATTGAGTGTAGGAAATTCCTAAAGCTTGTGTTGTATCTTAATCTTTTTTTTTGGAAAATTAATGCTAGTTTTTTTTTTTTAATTGTTTCCCTTTTTTTATAAGGGTGGAGGGAATGCAGAGAAAATGAAGCCCACAGTTGCTAGCTAACAAGTACCAATTGACCATAGACTGAACAAAATTGGCATATTTAGGAAAATAACTTGGGTGGAGGCCAGTTATAAAAATTACAGCTCCCAAAGAGGTATTGTGAATGAATGAATGAAAATAAAGTGAGGAAGCTTTGAGTGACTAAAACCAAAAGTGGTAGCTGCTCATGAACACTGTAAATATTTTTAGTCCTCTGTAGTAAATATAGCCATTGCAATAGGCCCCATCAGTACTGCAGGGCTGTTTGACATAATGTGAAGAATATCTTTATACAATTATAAGTACAGGGGAATTATAGTTAAGCAGCATATAATTAACCTACAGTGGAATTTAGCCAGAATTGTGTGCTGCTGCAGAATTGTGATGCTCTTTAAAAACGGCTTAACACAAGGAATGAGTTGGCAAAACACTATATTGTATTCCACACAGATAGGGTATTTCTGGATATGAGCAGAACAAGAAGACCAGAAGACATCAGGCTATTAACTGGCATGGTTAGAACTTACTTCCAGCTAAGGTCATATGGAAAAGAGAAATCTAATTCTGAAGACATCCAAAAGCCTACTATCAGTTTTTAGTTACATACACAATGTACGACTTTACTGAAAACCAACTCCTAAATGCCATTTTTGTTCTTTTGGTTGTTACAGATGCTGTGTTTTGTGAGAATACTGAACCTCGCTCTCATCAAGATAAACAGAAACGAGCAAAGCAGACCTTTGAAGAAATGATGAGATACATTCCAGGTTCCACATTTATATGACCTATATAAGCTTTTTAATCCTTCAGTCAGGCACGTAGCCCAAATATAACATTCATGCTAACTTTCCAATCCATAAAGTAGTTATCTGGCTGAGATTTTAAAGAGTTGCCTAAAATGCTGCTGCTTGTTGAGACTTTCATTTTCAAACTTTCATAGTTTTAACGAGGGTTACTCGCACCCCTAGGCCTTTGGTGTAATGGTTAAATAATGACACTGTGCAGGTCAGGAGGAGCTTGGGATCTGAACCAGCTAAGAGACTGACACTGATCTTGAGCAAGTCACTCTGCTTCTTTAACATTTGGCCCAGCTGAAAACTGGGTAAAAAGCAGGGCTGCAGTGAAAACCTGAAGAAGAATCTCATGTGAGCTGTACTTTCCCTATATAAATTAGGGAAAAAATCCTGTGATTAGAGGTCATCCAATAATAATTCATTGCAAATGTAATTTTAAGTTGTTCTCTGAGTGCTGGTCTCTGTGTGTTCTGCACATGGGTATGCATGAGCTCCGTGCGCCTGATACTGAAGATTTCTAGCAAGTAGAATCCATTGGTCTGCGTCTGAATGCTTGTTCCCCTTGTGCTCCATATCAAGGATATATGGGTTGGTGCAAACTGATGCCAGTTCCTTCTTACACCGGTGCATGGCCTGAGTTGGAATCCTCTGTGTCCAAAGCTATGTTTGCATCGTCACTCAAAAACCTGGACATATAATTGTATATAGTTTTAGTATTCTTAGTGTGTTTATAGTTTAGTTAGTATAGTTTAGTTTCCCCTGAACAACATTGCTCCCTTTACTGCCTTGGGGAGGCTCACGTTTCTGCCAACTGCAGCATCTGACCCTCCTTCTCTCTCCAGACCCATGTGGCATGAGAACTTTGACTGAGGAAGTACCTCTTAGAAAAGGCCATGAGACCCAGTAGAATCCAGGCCAAGGAGATCCCCTGGTTCATTGGCCTCAGTCTAAGAGTGGTGCCCCTCCGAGCAAGAGTTCAGGAGCAGATGCCAGAGCTGTTAAGCCCAAGGGATCAATGCCTTGGGCCTCTCACACGAGTAAGGGGCACTCTCATAAACACAAAGACAGATATGCTCCTACAAAAAAGGATCCCTCCCTGACTCTGTCCAGTCAGGTGAGTCCTAATGCGTGGGTCCTAAAGACTTAGGTCCACCTAAACCTTCCACCATGAGGGTAAGGTGTTTAGGAGAAAGGATCTATTGGTACCAACTGTGGCTACAGCTATACAAAAGATCAGCACCTATTGACACCAACTGGGAACTCCAGGTTGAACTCTTCTTCCACAGTAGTAACTTGCTCCCAGAAGGATCTGTTGACTACCGTAACATTGGACGCACTGGAGCAGTCAGTCCTGATCACTGGGACACCTCATGCCCTGGGATGGCCTGAAACCTATACCTCTCCAGAGGATATTTTCACCCTACCTTACCTTCAATCTCCTGTCCTTTTTAGTCCAGCCCTCCTGAGGGACATGGTGACACCAGAGGAAGAAACCCCTTTGAAGAGAAGTGGATACTCCCATTCACAAGTTGGCACATTCATCCACCGGTATCGCTAGTGGAACCAGAACCTATCTTCTCGTTATCAGAATCTGATGTTCCTGACACATAGGGAGGCTAGCTTGGACAGAGACTCTAGGAGGTCTTGGACCCATCCTCCACCCGGATATCACAGCCTAGGGGACTGATGGTACCCAATGCCTTGCAGTCCCCCCCAGCTTGTTGACTCTTCATATTCGCCCTATTGGGCACCACAGGATCCCTATGCTAGGCACTCCAGATCTGAACATGAATCCCACTGCACCCTCTCCTCCTCGCTGACACCAGCTGGCTCTTTTCAAGTATGCAGAGGAGGAAATCAATCCAGATCCACAGGTACCAATAGAGGTACCTATTACAGACTCAGACTAACACGGCTACCCCTCTGATACTAGGTACCAATAGGTATTTCATCCTCCTCACCTGATGAGGCAGTTGCCCCATCTTCACCATCTCTGCTTGATGATCACAGGCAGTACCAAGAGGTCTTGCAGAGGGTGGTGGCTAAGTGCCAGATTCCTCTTGAAGCAATCCATGTTATGCAGCATTGGCTCTTGGATATCTTGCAGCCCTCTGGTCCAAGCTGGATGGCTCTCCCAATAAACGAGGCCATTATTGAATCATCCAAGGCAGTTTGGCATACTCTTGTTTCCTATGCCCCACCCCACCCCCCGAAAAGGTCTGAAAGGCGATATTTTATACCCACTAAAGGTGCAGTTTCTGTTTACTCACCCTGGTCCCAACTCTCTAATAGTAGCCACATATTTTCTCTGTTGCCACAGTGAAATCCAGGCTAGAAAACACCAAGGCACCCCCTGCAGACAAAGGAGCTAAACGCCTTGACCTTCTAGGGAGGAAGGTATTTGAATCCACCAGCCTTGAGTTTAGAATTGCTAACTACCAGGCCCTGTTAGCAAAATAGATTTCACAAATTACTCCAAATTCTTGGAGCTCAAAGACAAACTCCCTCAGGAGGACATGGCTCAATTCCAAGCCCTCATGAAGCTGATACCATATCTAGAACTATAGCTGCAGCAATAGTTATGAGGTGTGAATCTTGGCTTCACTCCTAGGGGTTCCCCAAGGATGCCCAGAATAGTATTGAAGACTTGCCTTTTGAGTCTGATCTCTTCAATGAAAAGACTAATAAGTCTTTACACTTGCTAAAAGACTCCAGGACAACCCTCTGTCCTCTGCTCCAAAGAGAAAATACCACAAACAGGAGTATAAGCCAAGAACTCTCCCTCGGCTATTCTATCACCAGTTCCCTTACAAACTGCCATGGAAAGAGCAGAGACTACGAAGACCCAGCTCTGCACTTCCTCCACCTCAGCTGCAGCCACTCTACCTCACCCACCAACCAGGAATTACTTTTGACAGGATGCTCGAGAACCGCGTACCCTTTTTGATGTAATTTCCTACTTACCCCCCCGCCCCAAACTGCCACCTGGCCCCTTTCGCCCACAACTGGAGGGCAATAACAACAGACAAGTGGGTATTAGAGATCATCCACTCTGGCTACATTATCAAGTTTTTCTTCCTGGCCCTCCTCAGGGACTACTCTCACAAGGAAATGCTCTCTTGGGAGGTAAACACTCTACTAGAATGAGTGCCACCTCAACATGAAGACAAAGGGTTCTACTCCCTATATTTCATAGTTCCCAAGAAAAAAGGAGAATGGAGACCCATTCTCAACCTATGTCAGTTGAATATCTTTATTTGCAAATCAAAATTCCACATGGGTCATGCTGGCATGAGTAAGTCCCCCCTGGAGAAGGGCACATGGTTTGTGGCTCTCAGCATGAAAGATTCTTACTTTCACATGGACATTCATCTGGCCCACAGAAGGTTCTTCAGATTTCTGGTAGGACAAGAGCATTACAAGTTCAGATTACTGCTATTCAGGCTGGCATCGGAACCCAGGTCCTCACTAAAGTCCTCTCAGTGGTGGCAGTTTAGATGAGACAAAATAGCTATACCAGCTTCCCCTACCTGCACCATTAGCTCATAACTGGCAGATTAGTCAGGACATCCAGACAGTGATCCTATCCCTACTCTGTGTTCTGCCATCCTTGGGAACCTGTGTAAACAGAGAAAATACAGACTCGGTCTCTTAGAATTAAGGGCAGTCTGCCTAGCCTGCAATGCATTTCTCACACTTACATCGTTCCATCATATTCAGATAATGTCAGACAACGTGATGATGATCTTCTATATAAGCAAACAAGGTGGAGTGAAATATCTTCCTCTCTGTATAGAGTCAGTCAATTATAAAACTAGTGCATTGGGAACCACATCACACTCTTGGCAACATACTCACCATGTGCGCAGAACTCTCTGGCAGACAGTCTCGGCAGACACTCTCCCACATACCACGAGTGTGAGATACACAATTCTGTTCTGAACAAAATCTTCACTCAATGGAGAACATCATCTTGGGACCTATTCGCCTCCCAGACGAACAAGAAGTTCAACCTAGACTGCTCCAGAGCAGCACTTGGTCAGGTCTCCAGGGGCGCTAATGCTCTGTTATCCTGGACAGACCACCTGAGGTATACCATTCCTCCCCACAGGTTCTGCAAAAGATTTGTCACAAGAAAGCTCAAGCCATGCTGATCACACCCAACTGGCTCAGACATTTCTGTTTGCTGTTTACAAATGTCAACCTGTTCTCCCATCAGCTTCGACCCCTTCCTGGATCTGTTAACTCAGGAGAATGCAAGATCAAACATCTCAGCCTGGACCCTTTTCAGCTCATGGTTTGGTATTTGGATGGGCAACAGACCTAGAATGTTTGTGTTTGGAGGCTGTTCAAGATAATCTCAATCAAAGCAGAAAAGACTGTCAGAAAATGCTATTTAGTTAAATGGAGATGTTTCTCTACCTGGAGACAACAGAACTAGTTATCCCCCTAATCAACAGGAATACCTGCTATTTTAGACAACCTACTCACCCTCAAGACATTGGGACTTTCTATTAGCTCACTGCAAGTCCACATAGCAGCAACCAATGCCTTCCATCCTCTCGTGGAAGGCTGTTCTGTTTTTACTTATCAACAATAGTCAGATTGCTGAAAGGTCTCATTAGGATCTTCCCACTGGTGGTGCTATGGGACATCAATCTTGACCTCTCAGTACTTACCAGACCACCCTTTGAACCACTGGCCATATGTTCCATGTCCTGCCTGTCCATGAAGGTCACTTTCTTAGTCACCATCACGTCTGCCAGAAGAGTGAATGAGCTGGGAGCACTCATAGCTGACTTGCCCTATTCCACATTTCATAATGAGAAAGTTTCTCTTTGCATCCACCCAAAATTCTTCCTTAAGGTAATTTCCAAATGTCACATAAATCAACTTATCTTAAATAATAAATCAATATTCTTTCCAAAATTTCATGCAACCAATGAGGAGACTACTCTCTCTCTCAACATCAGAAGGGCTTTAGCATTCTATCTGCAAAGAACTAACCAATTACGAAAAGGCCTACACTATTTGTCGCTGTAGTGGAACAATGAAGGGGACAAGCATCTGCCCAGAGACTCTCTAAGTGGGTCTCTGGCTATATCATTCATTAGCAGCTGGCGTATAATGCACTGCCGGATGGGGTGCGGGCCCATTCCATTACAGCACAGGCATCCTCAATATTATCTCTTTGAGAAGTATCTATGCTGGAAATTTGTAAGGTGGCAACTTGAAGCAGTTCTTTGAGTAGATGCAGCCGTGTATTCCACTTAGGTGTGTGCGCTGCCCAGAGCACCGGAGCCGTAGAATTTTGTCTAGCAGTACCCACAGGAGGTAGCGCTCATGCCTCATGCTCATAGCGCCTCCCCTGGCTATATGAGGCAGTGCTGCCTCAACCCCCCCACAGTTGCTTCTTACCACCCGTGGCTGGAGTTGGAGCTCTGTGTGGTTCTTAATCTCCCAATCTCTCTCTTTATCGTCTTACCCTGTTGTATATAGTTAGTTAGTACCCTTAGTGTTGGATTGTGTTAGTTAGATGAGTTAAATACTTCCCTAGTGTTACCCCTAACAACGATCCTCACACGTGGTGCTTGCTGTGCTTGGGTGAGGCTCACGTCAAAGAATGGTGTTTGGTTTGCAAATTGTTCACAAAATGGACTTAGGTGGCATGGGGTCTTTGCCTAAAGCAGCACCTGCTCAAAGAGTCCATGCAGCCCGCTTTGACACCGAGGTCAGGTTCTGAGAGTGCTGCCAGTTTGCATTCTGGAGCTGGTGACTAACTGAAGAGACGGAGGAGCCGCTCCCCATCAAGTGCACCGAGGAAAAGGTCGCATAAGACCAATCAAGACCCTCCAGGTTTCATGCACCATCTTGTACCACCGATGTTACCGTGGTAGCACTCATCACCCTTCACTTTGGCATTGTCAGATATATCAGTACTGCTGCTGACTTCAGGGCTGATTCCACTATGAGCACAGAAACAACGGAGGCATACTTGGTGTCGGCGGTACAGTTTCTACCATCAGTGCCAGTCCCTCCCTGGTTTTGGGAGACAGATGAATCAGACTAGTAGTTCACACCCTCAGGGCTGGCTCTATTTTTATCCCTGGAAACCCGAGATGACTTGGAGTCAAGATTGGGATTTTCCTCCTTCCATTCTCCATCACATAGCCCACATTGGGAACATTCATGGAGCATCGTGGGTACTGGGATTGGCACTTGTGTGGCAGTTGGGATAGGACCCCCTGCCCTAGCACCTACTGGCCACTAATGCCCTCTCATTATGCCCAGTGGCCTCCATAGAATTTGCGGGAGGCTCCTCGGTCATGGTGGTCGCACTCCTCATCTCGCTCCAAGGCGAGATCACTAGGCATGTCTGTGGTGGGGGACATTGATGTCCCACAGGTTCAGGCACCAGTGAGTCTTCCTTTTGTGAAGCCTCCAGAGTTGTCCCATCCAGACCCACCAGTCCAAGAACGGGATCCGCCCTGGTGCAGTTAACTGCCTATTCATCATCCTCAGACGATTCAATGGTGCCTGGCTCTTCCTCTACTTCGGTGCCTGAGGACTTCAGGGTCTACCATGACATTTTGCAATCTGTGGCTTCTTCCCTGGGCATTCTCCCTGCAGGAGAATATCCATAAATTGTTGGATATCCTGCAGCCATCTGCCCCTGGGAGAATGGCCCTCCCTATTAATGAGGCAGTCCTGGAGCCTGTGAAGTTTCTTTTTGGAGCATGCCGGCTTTGGTGCTGCCTGCTGCAAAGCATTTGGAGAAATGCTATTTCCATTCATACCTGAAACATTACACCTTAGTCCAGGCCTATTCTGCAGATGCAGCTGTTGGGACAGCGGTATTATAGACATCTATAGTAACTGCATCCTCACACCACCTGTCCTGTTTGATTACTGCTTACCAATCACCCACATGTTGAATACACATAGGAACCAGCTCTCAAAGAAATGAAAGTTACTTACCTGTAGCCTGAGGTTCTTCGAGAAGTATGGTCTCTGTGTTCCACTCCCCTTCCTCCTTCCTTTCTGCTTTGGATCCTATCTGATTTGCGATAAGAGAAAGAACTGGAGAGACATTGGTCCACACCTGTCAAGGCTGATTCCCCACTCTGGCACTTTGAGTGCAGAAGGTGGGAGCCCGCAAGGATTTAAAAAATTAATACTTGCCACTCCAGGCTTGTATTAAACCCTCAAGGTTACAGCTTTTCTCTGACCTTGGCTTGGTAAATGCTGCCACCACGCACGTGAAAAACTGCCTCTTGCAAATCCTGGAAAAACTCACTTGGGAAGTTTTCCCTGAAACCCCTCAGCTTTTCCACTCCTCCCTCGGGGAAGCCGAGAAGCAAACAAACAAAAGGGAAACCCAGCTGTTGCCACCAGCTAATTGAAAAACATATGCACAGACCTTTTAAGACACAAAACCAATCAGGTTCTTAAAAAAGGTAAATTTTATTAAAAACAAAAAGAAAATATATCTGGAACTTAAGCTTTTGCTAGATTTTAAGAGAGCAATTCCAAAAATTAAGCATCCAAAATAGCTTTCTTGGGAGTTCAGCTTAAAGGTTTCAAGTAAACAAAAGCATCTGGAGTTAGCACAGAGAAGTCTACAAGCCTTACAGAAAATAAAAGAAATATAACCCTAATTGCATCTATCTAAACATTGCCTGTCCCAATGAATTCTTCTAGGTATGGATGATGAATTTTCATACCTGTTCCAAACTTTACACAGCATTCCAGCTGCCCTCGTCTCCAGCCCAAAGAGACCAACAGAGAGACAAAGGGAAAACTTTTTTCCCCTTTTAAAAAGTTTTAGCCTTCCCATTGGCTCTTTTGGTCAGGTGCCTACCCCCTTTTCTTTACCTGGGGACTTTTTAACCCTTTACAGGTAAAGCAAGCAGCCACCAAGAGGAACTTTATAGCTAACTGGCTGGCTGGCTGTCCAAAAAAGGGAGCCCCCCCCCCCCCCCCTTCATTTATCACAACACCTCTCCTTATACCCTCAGTACGGAGCATGAAGGCGAGTAACTGTGCAGGCATGGACTAATGGATGCTACTTGCTAGAAATCTCTGGTCTCAGGTACATGGAGCGCATGCGTACCCACGTGTGCAATACAGATGGGGCCACACATCTCAAAGAACCTCCATGTACAGATAAGGCACCTATGTTTTATTACACAAAGCATTAGAGCAGTAAACTCAGGTTGTATTTTTTTCACCTAAAATCTGGCAGTGACTTAGTTCTATGCCATTGAAAGTAAAACTACAAGTAAAAAGATATGTGTATATTGCTGCGGTGAGTTGGCTAACAAAGGAATAATTTTTCTCATATTGAGAACCTGAACACATAGGCTTCCACTTCTACGTCTTTAAATTCATTTAGTAGACACTCTGGCTAATTCTTAACTAAAATAGAATAATCAAAGGGGTTCAGAAAGATTTTTGACTTTTGTGGTTATAAAAACAAATTCATTTGAAAGGTAAAGCATATTATAGCATACAAGTTTAGAGCCATTGGAAGTGGTGAGGATATGATCCACTGAATTTTGGTCTAGCCATGCTTTACTATAGGACATAACTAATTTGTAATGGCTTTTTGTGATTGGTATGTGTTGGTATCTGGTCTAGATTTGATAGGCAAATGCATTGGAGAAGACGCCAAGTATGAAGGCATCAGACTTCTGTTTGATGGACTGCAGCAGCCAGTGCTTAACAAGCAGGTACTTTTAATTCTGAAAACAATTATATGAGAAACCTTACTGCTTGGTGCCATGTTTCATAAAGGCTTTCAGTGATCTTTTGTGTATCCCAGGTAAATGCAAATTCTCTTTTAATTATTAAAAATGAAGAGCAATATAGTTGTTTTAAAGGGTTGTCATAAGAACTGACCTTGACCCTTTTACAACAGCTACTTTTTCTGTTTTTTAGTTGACTTATGTTCTGCTGGATATTGGGATACAAGAACTGTTCCCAGAACTCAATAAGGTATGTGATGACAAACCCATATAAATGCTGCAGAATAGATCTCCTCTAATCTTAGTCACTTTAGACTTGTCCACTCTATTAATCACAGCAGATAGACATGAAATCCCAAAGTTACTGTTATCATTACCCATCGAAAGGTTAACTCCATTGAGGAGTCTGTATTTTGTTAAGTTGAAAGATGCCGTCAGATCTTCCAAAGCCAAACTTTTTAATATTTGCTGATTAAAATTTTTCTCATGAGGCCTATAAGTTGTGCTCGAAGTAGAGGTGCCTCCCCAATGGAACTATGCGGGGCAGCCAGCGGGGTATCCCTGTATGCCTTGTCATTATTGACTGTCAAATTTCTGCAGATGCTGTCTTTGGGAAATTTATCCTGCTTGTTGCATTCTGGTTGAGGTTCAGCATTTTCCCATCGAATGTGTATTTTGTTGTACCTAATTTTGGTTATTGCTTTCTGGAATTCCCAGTGTCCAGCTAAAGGAGAGAGGAATCCCATGGATAAAAAGTACTGTATAAGGGCTAAGCACTATTTATATAGTGCATAGTAATCTGGAGGGGTGTGATGTGTTTGTATCTACTATGTATATCAAACTTTTTAAAAGAGAATTGCATAATGAATTTTTTGTTAGCCAACTTTGATTTTATTTAAAATATAGAACTTGCATCTTAACAATTGAGATTGTAAGCACCACAGCACAGGAGCTGCATCATAGAATTTGCACAGTGCCAAGCACAGTTTTAGCACTTAACACAAAAATACCCTGTTGTTGGAGCCAAATTAACATTTTAGTTTTTCTTGGTAAATATAAGTTAGTAATGGAGGTTGAAACAAACTAAGGCCATCTATATTGTTTACATTAACGAAAGAGAGACCTAACTTACTTAGTTGAAATGAAGACTCTACTGAAGACTTCCAAATGAAGGTT
Organism: Terrapene triunguis; assembly: GCF_002925995.2. Classification (NCBI taxonomy): domain Eukaryota; kingdom Metazoa; phylum Chordata; order Testudines; family Emydidae; genus Terrapene; species Terrapene triunguis. Next base: position 21,911,175 of record NW_020664393.1, read on the forward strand.
AGAAAAAATGGTTCAAGTTTTTAACCGCTGTAAACACTTAAATAAAAATCTTACAGGACAAGTTGAATTGCATAATCTGTAGTCATGTTAGACTGAATGTGGATGTACAAAGAACCTATCAAGAAGTTGAAAAAGAAAATGAACTCCGGGAATTGTGTACTCCAGAAATTGACCAGTACAAAATGGAGAATTCACCCCCAAACACTACAAGCAACCAGTCACTCCTTGTGTTACTCATTTGCAGGTATTGTGCACCAGTATGGTCATGCTCAATCCATGCACACAAAATTGATACTGACCTCAGTCAATCTTGTAGGATCATCACAGGGACTTTGAAACTGACCCCCACACTGTCGCTATACTGCCTTTTGGGGATTGCACCACCATCAGTGAGGTGGGATGCTTTCAGTAAAAAGGAGACATTAAAACAGATACATGATCCAAGACACCGATTGTGTGGACACATTCCATCATCCAAGAGGCTGAAGTCCAGAAAGATATTTGCCTCTGAAAATCCCTTACTTCAAAATACCATTGTGGAAGGAAATAAATGCCAACGACTCCAGAGAACCTTCAGAACAACTTCCTCCAGACACCTCGAACTGGTTGCCCTAAATCACATGAGAGCTAGGGTGGTAAAGCCTGGTGACACGATGACCAAGTGGAAGTTGATAAATGACCCCAAATGTGAATGGGGGGAGACTAGACCAGTGGTTATCAAGCCGTGGGCCGAAGGTGGACCAATTAAAAAAAAGAAGAAAACAAAAAGTATAATTTTAAAAAAAAAAAAAAAAAAAAAAATTCAAAATTTGCTGCTCTGGTCTGGCAGAGGGTGGGTTCAGCTGAGGGGGAGACAGCATCCGGCAGCTCTACTGGAGCGCTCCTGCCAGCAGAGGGTAGGTGAGTGCTGCATGGGGGTAGGGTGTGGGAGAGTGAGTCTGTGGGGGGGGCTCTGGGCAGTGCGGGGTTTGGGGTGCTGGGCAGCATAGGTGCGGGAACTAGAGGTTTGCCGGGGTGCTGCAGCACCCCTCGATTTTAGTGGGGCTCCACTCCTAGCCCCGCACCTGTGTTCCTGGTTGCCCGGCCAGCCTCGCGCAGCAGGGTCTAGGTCCCGGCTGCCCAGCCCCACACAGGGTTCCGCTCCTGGTCCCACTCTGTGGATGGATCTCTGGGTGGGGGGCACTGGGCATAGGGGACTATGGGAGGTTGGGGGGTGGAGGGGCGCTGCGGTTCTCATCCTGCGGCCCATGTAACATATTGTGGGCCACATATGCGGCCCATAGTGATAAATATGTTGAGAACCACTGGCCTAGAGAAACACTTGAACATAGTCTGATGCAGTGCCCTCTATCAGTATCTTCCACCGTCCAAGGAACTATTTGATACAAGTGATAACGCCAGGTCTTGGTTGTTGTTTTAAAGCGATTAGCTATGATGATGATGTACAGGAAGAGCGCCAAGCCTTCTGTTCGTGTGTGTGTGTGTACACATTACTAAAATTAAGAGTCTCTTTTCCAAATCAAAGCAAGTCAAACAGGGTTAATTAAAATCTGGGCTATAAACAGGCTGTGATCACAAGGATTTGCACCTTTAAAGCCATCATCACAATTCCTTTAACTCAGGGAAGATTGACTTTGCTCTTGCTTAATGTTTCAGCCACATAGCTGGGCAGAAGGAGCTTTGAAACTACTCTTGCCGCAGCCACTGGCCTAATTGGCTAAAGAGCTATGGCCCTAGCTCTGGAAGCTTGATGCTCTTTTCCCCTCCCCACTTGGTGGAAGCTGAAAGGGGAGAGGGTCTAGGTCTCTTTCTTGGACTTCAAATTCAGCTACTCCCTCTTTGGCATGTGCGAAGGGGGCCTTTCCTCCTAGGAGGCGAAAGCATTCTAGTGGAGATAACAGGACTAGTATCAGGGTCGGGGTGGGGGGAGACAGCAGAAGAGAGACTGGCAGAAGAAAGGCAACTGGTATATGAGGGGTGGAAAACATGGCACAGGATGAGGGATAAGATCTGGAGTACCAAGTAAAGCAGGGGAGAATAAAATAGAAGACAGTTGCTTGATTCTAGGGTGGGGATTACATTTCGATTTCACCTCCATTCCTCCAATCTACCCATCTAATTCCCATTGATTTGGTAGCTGACATTTTCATATATAGCCTCCCTCCTAAAAATTCCCTTCCCTCTACCCCTTTTGAAAGAGCCTTGAAGAGAATCTCTTCTTCTTTCCCTCCAATAAATGGTGGTGGGGGGATGGGGAGGGAAAGCCCTGAAATTACAATCCAGTTTTTGCTTAGTTATCAGTTAACTGGTGTGTTTTTTTGCAAAAGTCTTGACTCAAGTGTCTGGTCTGGCCAGAGTTACTTTGAGACATCTGAGATTTATGTTCATTATAAAAATTAGCAAGTTACGACCAGTTACCTACAGAATGGTCCCTGTTCAGCGTTGGCTTTTTGTCCAGTTGAGGAATTGTATTAAAACTAAAAATACATTCAGATTCTGAGCAAGAACACAAAAAATGAGAGCTCCTCCCATCAGTATTTAAAGAGAGGCTGAGCCTAGCTTTTGGAGCACTGTTGTTACAGAACACTCACTGTGACGGGATCCCCGGGGTGCAGCCTACGACTGTGGGACCACTGTGCCCCCTTAACTCTCTAGCCTGGGCTGTCTCTCACAATGCTTTGCTAATGACAAGCAGCAAACCCCTCCCGGCACTGTTATCACTCAGCACAACTGCATGAATGCTCCCAGAGCCACTCATGAATCACACAGAGAAAGTGTTTTCTTAAAATTAACAACGTGCTGGGTCATCATCCAAGACTGCTATAACATGAAATATATGGCAAAATGCAGGTAGTACAGAGAAGGAGACATACAGTTCTCCACCAAGGTGTTCAGTCACAAATTATTTCATGCATTTTTTTTTTTTTTGAGTATCATCTGCATGGAAGCATGACCTCTGGAATGGTGGCCTGAAGCATGAAGGGGCATAAGAATGTTTAGCATATCTGGCATGTAAATACCTTGCAATGCCGGCTACAAAAGTGCCATGCAAACGTCTGTTCTCACTTTCAGGTGACACTGTAAATAAGAAGCAGGCAGCATTATCTCCTGTAAATGCAAACAGACTTGTTTCTCTTAGCGATTGGCTGAACAAGAAGTAGGACTGAGTGGACTTGTAGGCTCTGAAGTTTTACATTGTTTTGTTTTTGAGTGCAGTTATGTAACAATCTACATTTGTAAGCTGCATTTTCACAAAGAGATTGCACTACAGTACTTGTATGAGGTGAATTGAAATACTATATCTTATATTTACAGTGCAAATATTTGTAATAATAATATAAAGTGAGCTTTGTATATTTTGTATTCTGTGTTGTAATTGAAATCAATATATTTGAAAATGTAGAAAACATCCACAAATATTTAATAAATTTCAATTGGTATTCTATTGTTTAACAGTGCAAATAAAACTGCAATTAATCGCGATTAATTTTTTTGTGTTAATCGTGTGAGTTAACTGCGATTAATTGACAGCCCTAATTTAGATAGAACAATGGCTTTCAGCAGATCATAACCTTTCCCTTGATACCTTACATGGCATGCTTTATATGCAAGATCAGAATTATATTATAAATGAGGAATATGGGGATTACAGGGCACTCCCCCGAGGTGTCACACTCGCATACTAGGCACATTTTGGGACTCAGTGGAGAAGTCAGCTACTTTTTTAAAAATAAATCGTTTATGCTTCTCCCTCAGCAGCTGCTTGGGATTTTGGGACAGAATCTGCATTTTGAGGCAGCATTGCTTGTTCAAAAGACCTAAATGAGGATGTTTATTTTTGAAATATCCCATTGAAGATCATAGAATTGTACAAGTATAGAAATGTAGGGCTGGAAGGGACCCCAAGAGGTTAACTAGCCCAGCCCGCTCTGCCAAGTATACCTAGACCGTCCCTGACAGGTGTTTGTCTAATCTGTTCATAAAAACTTCCAATGACAGGAATTCTACAACCTCTCTTGTAAGTTTATTCCAACTTTCAAATAGCTAACCTGATTCTCCCTTGCTGAAAATTAAGTCAATTACTCATTGTCCTACTTTCAGTGGCGATGGAAAACAATTGATCACTGTCCTCTTTACAAACAGCCCTTAACACATTTGAAGACTGTGATCAGGTCCCCCCCCCCTCAGTTGTATTTTCTCAAAACTGAACATGCCAGTTTATTTAACCTTTCCTCACAGGTCAGATTTTCCAAACCTTTTATCATTTTTGTTGCTCTCCTCTGGACTCTCCAATTTGTCCACATCTTTCTTAAGTGTGACACTCAGAACTGGAAACAGTACTTCAGCTGAGGCCTCACCAGTGCCAAGCAAAACAAGACCGTTAACTCCTTTGTTCTACATACAACTTTCCTGTGATATATATCCCAGAATATTAGTCTTTTTTGCACCTGCATTACATTGTTGGCTCATATTCAATCTGTGATGCACCACAACCCCCAGATCCTTTTCAGCAGTACTACCATGTAGCCAGCTTTCCCCATTTTGTAGTTGTGCATTTGATTTTTTTTTTCCATCCTAAGTGCACTTATTTTTATTGCATTTCATCTTGTTGATTTCAGACAAGTTCTCCAATTTGTCAAGGTTGTTTTGAATTCTAATTCTGTTCTTCAAAGTGCTTGCAATCCCTCCCAGCTTTGTGTCATCTGCAGATTTTATAAACATACTCTCCACTCCATTGGAGTCGTTGCATTGGGAATGTGTTAGGAATGCAACTTCGATGCAGAGTCCCCACCAGAGATTCTGCAGCTCTTTGATCTTTGTGGTGCCGCAGAAGAAGCAGACACCCTCCTCTAGCTGGGTACCTCAGTCAAGTTCACCAGTACCATAGCCGGCTAGAGGCAGAAGCTCTAGAAAAGATGCGGAGGGAGGGATTCCCTAGAGCAATCACTGACTAAAAAGAAGGGATCACTGCCTCTGGAACCTGGCCAGGTCCATTGAGGCTGACCTGTGAAAAATCCTTGTCAGGAATCATTACTGCTACCAACCACTCCAGAGGCATGTGGAGACCTTCTTAGCCTTTCAGTGTCAATATCCCCAGTGGTACAGGAAGGCTTCTAGTCACCGCATCAGGAGCATGCGGTACCACTACAGCCCACACTTCCACAAAAGCCAGTGCAGTCTAGAGGCAAGCCAGCAATGATATCCTCGGTACTGCCATCCCCGGATTCTGGCTACTTATCCCCAATTCTGACTGGCTCTGCTCCTCCATTGTCTGAGGGCTCAGACTCTTTTGTCAGACTTGGGGGTACATTCTTCTGTGTCCCAGCCAGTTCTCGGTCAGAGAACTGGGGACCATGGGTGTCACAGTAGTCACAGCACTGGCTGCCTCCTCAGGGGCAATGGCCCAGTCAAGCATGAGTCCCAGGCCCATATCTGTGGCCATTCTGGATGCTGTGGGGCATCCCCCTGCCTGCTAGGACTTCTCTTCACCTGCCTTGTTTGGTTTCCTCAAGGGTGCACCAAGAGAAATGGCACCACAGACAACATTCTCCAGTACCCAGTACTGAGAGCAGCCAGAAGTCACTTGTGTGGCTTCTCCACCGTAAGACACAGAGCAGCCACTACCTCAGCATCCTGTTGCCTCCTCTTCTTCATCACCAGACAAGGCTGTAAAGGTGGCAAGTGACTCACCACCACCAGAGGACCATGAGGCTCATCAAGATCTACTGAGAAGGGTAGCCTCTGTTCTTGACATTCAGGCAGAGGAGGTCTGTGAGAGTTCTCACAAGTTAGTGGACATTGTTACCAATGGCCCTTTCTAAAATGGCTCTGCTGATTAATGAAGCAACTTATGGAGCCAGTTAAGGCACTTGAGTAGACCCCCCCACCCCATATCCCACAACAAAATGGGCCAAGAGGAGGTACTACGACCGTCCTAAAGGATATGAGCATTTGTATTCTCATCCTCCTCCAGGCTCCTTAGTAATGGCAGCTACTAACCAGCAGGAGAGGTAAGGACACCCAAGCATCAACATGTAAAGGCAAAGATTCAAAAAGACTAGACTTGCTGGGTCGCAAACTTTAATCCTTGCGAAGTCTGCAATTTAGGATTGCAAACCAGCAGGCACTCTTGAGTCGCTATGACATCATGCTTTGGGAAAACATTAAATTCAAGGACAGGTTACCAGAGAGCTGCAGGCAGGAGTTCACTGTAATGATGGAAGAAGGTAAGTTGGTTACCAGAACTGATCTTCAGGACAGTTTGGATGGTGTGGACTCAGCAGCTCGAACCATGGCATCAGCTATTACTTTAAGATGTTCATGGTTTCAGTCCTCTGGGCTCCCCCAGAGGTCCGCCAGACCTTTCTCGACGTGCATTCGAAGGTCCTCCTTTGGTTTTGGATGACTTAACAATAAGCTCCAGAGACCCCCTGTGGGATGCCAGGAGATATGTCCTCCCAGTTTGACAATGAATCATGGATAACTATGAGTATGGGCTTTCAACCAATTGTGCACCCACCTTATAGTAATTTCATTTAGACCACATTTCCTTAGTTTACTAATGCCTTTTATGACCCTTGCTAGGTGTAATTCATTTTGTGCCTTAGTTTTTAATTTTATCTCTACATTCCTGTGGTATTTGGTACTTGTCTTTAGCTATTTGTCTGTGTCCACTTTTTGTAGAATTCCCTTTGGATTTTCAGGTCATTAAAGAGCTCTTGATGGTGCCATATTGGCTTCTTACTGTACTTCCTCTCTTTCCTTCACATTGAGCTATTCTGCCTTAAATATTGTCTCTGAGAAACTGCCAACTCTCCTGAATTCCTTTTCTCCTTAGTTTTCTTCCCCTGTGACCTTACTTGCCAGTTCTCCAAGGTTTTTTTTGGTCTGTTTTTTTGAAGTCCATTGTCCTTATTCTGCTGCTCTCTCGTCTTCCTTTCCTTAGCATGATATCTGTCGTTTCATGATCACTTTCACCCAGATTGTTTTCTACCTTCAGATTCGCAACCAATTCCTCCCTGTCTCCCTCGTTACTTCCTCCACCTTCTGAAACAGGTGGTCTCAAATACATTCCAAGAATTTATTGGACATTGTGTTTTGCCCTATTACTTTTGTAACAGATGTCTGGGTAGTTAAAGTTCTCCATTATTACCAGGGGTCTTGGATTCTGGATATTGCTGTTACTTGTTGTAGAAGTACACCCTCCTCATCCACCTCCTCTGCCTGATTTGGTGGTCTATATTGACCCCTACCATGACATCACTCTTGTTTCCCCTCCACCCCCGCTTATCTTCACCTAGAAACTTTCAGCTGGTCTGCATCTGACCTACTTCTGGACTTCAGAACAAGTGTATATGTTCTTGATGTATAATGCAACACCTTCTCCCTTTTTTCCCTGCCTGTCCTTCCTGAACAAGCTCTACTCTTCTATACCAATATTCCAATCATGAGGTTTATCCCACCAAGACTTATCAGTGATGCCAATTAAGTCATAATATGTGCACTACTACTTCCAGTTCTTCCTATTTATTCCCCATGTTCTTGCATTTGTGTATAGTCATCCCACGATGTTGAGCACATTCCCCTGCTCTTTTTCCTCTTGTTGCTCCTATTGACCTGGTTGTAATTTTCCATTTTGCCCCTATCCCTCCTCCCCCAACATCTAGCTCTCTGTTTGTTGCCTTTTTTTATGCCTACTTGGGACTTTTGTCACCTGCCCCCTTTGAACCTAGTTTAAAATGAGGTATTATGCTGTAAAGCCATAGCTTGTTTACATACAGTATTTGGTAAATAACCCAGTTCTTAACTGGTGCTATGAAATAAGCCCAGTCTTCAAGTTTATATCTTTGTTTTTTCTAGCCCTTCTGTTCCCTTTTCAGCCATTAATCTTCCTGTCTGACATATTGGATTCTTATTTAATTAGACTTGTCATTACCAGTATACATTTAATCAATTCAGATGTACTGGACTTAACACCCAAATGAAATGGTCATAAATAGATTATATAAGAGCTGTCTTTAGAAGAGCAGTAAAATGCCATTATATAAACTCAGTCTCAAACCCAATGTACATCTAATCTCCTGGAAACCCTGTGGTGGTGAGCTGGGATGATAGAGGGAGGAAGAAATCACAGCAGGGGCTGAAGAGAAATGAGAGGTAAAGACTAAAGATTTCATTTCAGAATGAGGGATTCTAGATCATAGGATTGTGTTCAGAAAAGCTGGTTTAAGGGTTGGGAACAGCAGGAGCTACAAAGAAAGGACATTTCCTGATTTAAGGCACAGTAGGGGGAAAAAAATTGTGAACATTATCCTTTAATTTCTGGACCTCCATATTTATTATGATGGTTTCTAATATATGTTTAAAATATTTTGTTCATTGCGATTGTTTATGTAAATATATATTTCCATACTTCAGTAAATTACAGTGCAATTTTTTTTCTCAATTACTACTTATAATAGGTTCAGAAGGAAGCTACCTCTGTATCATCTTGGATGTAAAAGCAGGAGCTTGGATGAACACCAAAAGGAGAATGTCTGCAGTGCACTAATTTAATGGATGTGAAACATTTTAGTCTTGAATTGTATATTTTCTTGTAAATAACAGTGAAATTTAACTTCTGAAGATCTGTTTGCCTAATAAAGATTAATTCAAATTTAATACTGATTGAAATTAAAGAACTTTGTCCACTATTTGAACTTGTTACCCTTCTCCTCAAAAGTGTAACTATTGCTAATAGACAAAATACTCATTTTACAAAAAATTGTCAGTGTAGGAGAGAATATGGTAATGTTTATTGTACATTGAAAAGCAGACCTGTAGAGGACCAAACCTAAATGTGTACTGCTAAAAACAAAGGGGTCATCTTCCTGAAAGGATATTTTGAAAAACTCTGGAATTAGGAAGATTTTTGTGGGGAGGTGGCTACTGTATATAAACTTAGCTTTGCTAGAGTAAGATGGTAAAATATTGCTAAAAATTTCCCCAAAATAAATCTCCATGTCCCTTTTTTTCCATAGAAAGTGAAGAAATTGAATCTGTTGCAAGTAAATCATTACCTCAAAGCTTATTTAGTTTTTGGCCTTTCATACTTTGTTAGCATGAAAAGTACTTACACATTGTAGAGAACAGGGAGCTAATGATCATTAAAGTGTTCAGTTTATCTAGCAACTGACGCTGAAACATGAAGCACTTCAGAAATAATTAGGTTACCTTTTTTTGCTCTTTTTACTTTAGAAATATCACAAATATGAAGTCTTGCCAGAGTCTTCCTTAGAGGACTAAAAAACTGGAGTGGGAACCCCACTCTGTTCTTAATAGAATATGTTTAAAGAAACTTTCCATGTTGAGATTCCCTACCCATACATTTTAAGCTTTTTTTCCCCTTCAAACTAGCCATTAGAAAACCCATTGACAAGTCCTTTTTAAAGTAGTTTTACTTATGTAGTTACATATTACATATCCATGCTATACCTTTTCACAGATACTTCTGGGCAGCACTTTCAGAAAATGTCAACACCAAATAAGAGAGCTTTGTATTCTAACAAGAAGCTTAAAACAAGTACACAAATCTGAAACTGTTAAGAGTTCCTGGTCAGCCTGTGAGTCTCAATTTTTATATCCCCCTTCCCATTTACTCCCTCCTCCCTTTTGCACAAAGATAGCTAAAATGTTAATTCTGCTGGCCAAATCCACCTCACTGGATAACTTGAAGGATACAGCAGAATTACAGCTGAAGCTATCTACAAGGTATGCTTCTTGGCCCATAGGTGTAACCCTTTTACTGGTTTTTTTAGGTCTGTTTAAAAAACACCAATCTGTTAATCAGACTAACTTTTATTCTGCTGGAAGTCTTTGCCTCTGACATTTTCTTATCTACAAGTGGAAGTTGCTACCTCTATAAAAAAAAAAAAAGAGTACCTGTTCAAGGAATAAGTACAGCATACTTTTGAGATGGTATGTGAAATCCAAAAACTCTGCAACTTCCTGGGAACCCACCTCTCTAATAATGTGGCAGTCTTAATCTCCTAGTGGAAGTGGAGCTGACTATGCTTCAGTGTTTAAACCAATCTCTGTTAGGGGGGGCCAATTATCTCAGGCACTGATGTAGCCAAGATAAGTGTGATAAAAACTGGATACTGTTTTCACATTTAAGTTTTCAACCCTGCACAGGGGACAGAGGAAAGTAGTAATGCATCTATAAGGAATTTACTTACACTCTTGAAAAAAAGATTTGTTGATTTCACTGTTTCAGTGTGCATGGGAAGAGTTGGAGGGAAAATTTTACACAGATATGCTTGTAAATATTTCTATAGAATACAATATATTTCTCCATGGAATAAGATGTTTTTCCTTTAATGCTTTGCTCTTTGGAACTTGAGTTTGAGGGTAGAAACATCAAGGAAGTGCACTTAAACCTGCTGTATCAAATTTGGAAACCTACTACCTGCCAAAATGCCCCATCATTCTGTATAGTATGCTTCACAGCTTTTTTTCAGAGCCAAGCTTTGATACCCAGATCTGGGCAAAAAAAACTGTTAGAACGTGTCAACCTTCAGCAAAACTGTTTTGTTTGTTCCCCAGAGAGATACATCTCAGGAAGCCCTTAGTCAAGTGACCCCAGATTTGGATCAATATTCCTACCTCAAACCCCTACAAAGCACAGCAAATTTCAAGGCACCCAAGCACATAATACAGCATTTAGAAGAGCCATGTTTTAAAGAGAGCTGGCCTCCACTATAATTACTGAATGTATGCCAAGACCTAGGACCTGTTTAAACGTGCTGGGAGGTGCAGGCAAAGGGGAGGGGAGCAGGCTTTCTAGCAGCAGTCTAAAAGCATTGCAAATAAGAATTAAAAAATGAAGTGCAGGAATGTCACAGTGAATAAGCCAGCAATCAGCGTAATACTTCCTTGGATGAAATTTCCTGCAGAAAACTTCACTCGTCCTTCAACTGCTGGAAAAACAGGTCCCATTCTAGAAATGTAACTGGAAACTACTTCAACATCAAGATCACCTAGATAAACAGAAGTTATACATATATATATATAGTGAAATTAATAGTAATGTTAAATAGCACCCTCAAACTTTGTATTCTTGATTCTCATTTTAAACTAATTTCCCTTGAAGAAGGAATTGCTTTCTACTACATGTTCATATTCAGGAGAGCACAATTATTTATGACAGTGGTTTTCAACCTTTGGTCTGCAGACCCCTGGGGGTCCACAGACTATGTCTAAGATTTCTAAAGGGTTCCACTCCTCCATTTGAAAATTTTTAAGGTTGCAAACCACTGGTTTATGACATCAAGGGACTGGGGAAATAACAATGGATTATAAATGTGTCTTCTACGGGGATGGACAGCTGGAACAGTTCAACTATTGTGAAAAGTTTTTTCCAGAATGTCCCGCTGGGCAGCTGAAAGTTTATTGGGAAAAGCATTGCCCTTGCCATAGTTACTTTGGTTTATCTTTGTAGGGTTACTAGTGCATATCTAGCATGTTTACATACACAGGGATCCAGAGTCCCATCTCCAAAGGATTCTCTGACACTGTGCATTGTTATGCAGGTAACAGGTATGTATAGCTGAGAGGTTATGCACTGTACCTTTCCAGTGTTACATCTTTAGTATGTTTTGGAACTGTGTGCGTCCTTGTGCACACAGACTGTGTGTGAATTTTCCATCAGTATGTTAATTTATTTCTGCAGAGGGTTTTACTGGGAGTTGTTTTAACATTACAAAAGAAGTGGTAACTATGCAAAATATATTCACCTAATGAAGATAAAGGCACTATAGATTAACTGACTTTGAAATAGCTCTGGCTCAAAAGATCCCATCTGTGAGGGACGCGATAACCATAGACTCTCAGACTAAGGTCAGAAAGGACCACCACTGAACTCTTGCACATTGCAGGCTACAGACCCTCACTCCACCTAATAGACCCCTAGCCTCTGGCTGAGTTACTGAAGTCCTCAAATCAGGGTTTAAAGACTTCAAGTTACAGAGACTCCACCATTTACACTAGTTTAAACCTGCATGTGAGCCAGGCCCTATGCTGAAGAGGAAGGTGAAAAACTCCCAGGTCTCTGCCAATCTGACTCGGGGGAAAATTCCTTCCCTACCCAAATATGGCGATCAGTTAAACCCTGAGTATGTGAGCAAGACCCACCAGCCAGACACCTGGGAAAGAATTCTCTGTAGTAACTCAGAGCTCTCCCCATCTACTGTCCCAGATCCACCCATTGGGGATTTTTGCTACTGGCAGTTGCCAATAGGCCACATGCCATTGCAGGCAGTCCTGTCATACCAGCCCCTCCATAAAACTATCAAGCTCAGTCTTGCAGGTTTTTTGCCCCCACTGCTCCCCTTAGGAGGTAGCTCCAGAACATCACCCCTCTGATGGTTAGAAACCTTCACCTAATTTCAAGCTTAAACTTGTTGATGGCCAGTTTATATCCCATTTGTTCTTGTGTCTACACTGGTGCTTAACTTAAACAAGTCCTCTCCCACCCTGGTATTTATCCCTCTGATGTATTTATAGAGAGCAATCATCTCTCCCCTCAGCCTTCTTTTGGTTAGACTAAACAAGCCAAGCTCTTTGAGTTTCCCCTCAAAGTAGGTTTTCCATTCCTCAGATAATCTGAGTAGCCCTTCTCTGCAGCTGTTCCAATTTGAATTCATCCTTCTTAAACATGGGAGACCAGAACTGCACATAGTATTCCAGATGAGGTATCACTTCCCTGTCTCTACTGGAAATACTTCACCTGATGCATCATAGGATTGCATTAGTCTTTTTCTCAGCCACATCACATTGACAGCTCATAGTCATCCTATGATCAACCAATACACCCACATCTTTCTCCTCCTCTGTCATTTCCAACTGACATAAGTCCCTAGCTTATAGCAAAAATTCTTCTTGTTAGTCCCTAAGTGCATGATCTTGCACTTTGTACTATTAAATTTCATCTAATTTCTATTACTCTAGTTTACAAGGTCATCCAGATCTTGTATGATATTACAGTCCTCCCCCATATTAACAATATCTCCCACCTTTGTGTCATCCACAAATTTTATTACCTCACTTTTTATGCCAAAGTCAGTAATAAAAAATGTTAAATAAGATTGATCCCAAGACCGCTCCTTGAGGAACTCCACTAGTAACCTCCCTCCAACCTGACAGTTCACCTTTCAGTATGACCCATTGTAGTCTTCCATTTAACCAATGTCTTATCCATCTTCCAAGTCTCATATTAATCCCCATCTTCTCCAATTTAATAATTTCTCATGTGAAACTGTATCGAATGCCTTAGTGAAATCCAGGTAGATAAAATCTGTTGCATTTCTATTGTCTAAAAAAACAGGTATCTTCTCAAAGAAGAAGATCAGGTTGCTCTGGCATGATCTACTTTGTGTAAAACCATGTTGTATTTTATCCCAATTATTGTTCACCTCTATGTCCTTAACTACTTTCGCTCTCAAAATTTGTTCCAAGATCTTGAATATAACTGAGGTCAAACTAACAGGCCTGTAGTTTCCTAGATCACATTTCCCCCCCTTTCTTAAAAATAGGATCTATATTAGCAATTCTCCAGACATAGGGTATGACTAATGAGTTTACACATTCATTAAAATCCTTGCTATTGGACTTGCAATTTCATGTGCCAGTTCCTTTAATATTCTTGGATGGAGCTTATCCAGGCCCCTCGCTTTAGTCCCATTAAGCTATTTGAGTTTAACTTCCACCTCAGATGTGTAATTTCTACCTCCATATCCTCATTGCCATTAGCCACCCTGCCACTACCCCAAGCTCTTCATTAGCCTCATTAAAAACTGAGGCAAAGTATTTAAGTGTTGGACCATGCCTAGATAATCTCATCTCCACCCCATTCTCAGCAATCCCACTTCTTCTTCCCTTACTTATATGGCTATAGAACCTTTTACTATCGGTTTTAATTTCCTTTGCAAAGTCCAACTCTGCTTGGCTTTGGGCAGCTCTTACTTTATCCCTACACTTTCTGACCTCCAAAAAGTAGCTTTCATTACTGATCCCTCCCTGCTTCCATTCCTTGCAGGCCTTCTGCTTTCTCTTAATCACCTGTTTGAAATACTCAGCCAGCCAGCTTGGTCTGCAACCCTTCCCTACGAATTTTTCCCCATGTTTGGGATGCAGGCTTCAGATAGTTTCTACAGCTTTGGACTTAAGTAATTCAAAGCCTCCTCCACATTCAGCTCTTTCAGTTCTTCAGTCCAGTCCACTTCCCTAAACAGTTCCCTTCAGTTGAAATCAAGGACCCTTATTGCAGATCTATTTTTGTTTATCCTTCCACTTAGTTTAAATTGAATTAGCTCATGATCACTCAAAACAAAGTTGTCCTCTATGATCAGTTCTTCGATGAGGTCCTCACTACTCACCCCTACCAAATCTAAAATGGCATCACCTTTTGTTGAAGACCAAAAGGGAACTTTCTTTATATTTTTGTGAACTGAGCTAACAGGACTGTAGCCAGTCTGGAAATGGGAGACCCATCAACGTCAGGTAACATTACAGACCAAATGAAAACTTGTGCTAGATCTAGAAGCATGCCTTTACAGGGTACTCTGTTTTATGGGAGGCTCTGTCCTTTGTGTATCTTCAGAAATGAATTTGAATAAAACAAGTGGCTGTTAATTATATATGTTAAACATGAAATCCTTTAAAAGTTTTTCTTCCTAACAGATTTGGATGGCAGCTATACAGGGCAGAGTATTGTACTTGCTAAACACTTAAATGCTGTTTTAAGTATTCTTAAAATGGCGTTAGAAAAATCCATTCATTTTCTTTCCCTCTGGTGCTGGCTTGGCTTTTATTCTTGTACCATCAGTTGCATGTTGATGCTATATACTCGCTCGTGACTAGTCATAATCTGATACAGGGCTCCAATACGAGAAAATGACGCAGCGCTAGCTTTTAAAATGCTGGCTCTATTTTGTACAGAATAAGGATTTTTTCCCCCCTTCTATAACCTGTTTCCATGTTGTCCAGTGGATACCTCAGTACCTGGCGATGCAGCTTTGGTGATCCACACATGACACTGACTCTCCTTTAGATTTTAGACTAAACTTTTTGGTAAAAGCTACTTGAGCAAGTATATTTCTAGTGGGTAGCATGTTTGAGGTGTAGGCACGTTTGACGTGTAGCATGTTTGAGGTGAAGATGAAAGCAGCCACTCTCTTTTCATTTATTATTGTGCACGGCGTACCTATTGCAGATACCACCAGTGGCCCCTCTGGCACGCTTCTGCTCATTTCCTTAAAATTATACGTTAGTGACACTGTTTCCTGCTCTGTGCTAGTCTAAGCTGTTACATGCAGCCAGAGAACCTGATTCTGAGAGATGCTGATTTCAATGGAAGTTGCAGGCGCTTAGTTTCTCTCAGGATCAGGCCTAACAATTATCAACTGAAAGATACGGAGCCCTGAGTGTTCAGCGACTCAAAGCAAATTATATCCATTCTATTTAAGATGAAACCGTGAGGTCTCGTATTATAGCAACATCTTTAACATTCTTAAAACTAGGAGGATGTTAGTCTTTGATGTCCACTACATGGCTAATAGCTTGCTACATATTCAATATGGAGTGTCTATGCTTACCCTGATTGTGACTCAGTGATTTAGTTTTTAGCATAGAATATCCATCTCCTCCCTGCTGCAGAAAAGAAGGAAGAATCACTTTGTACGTTTCATCCATTTGGAGTGGTACATAGGCTGGTACTCTACAGGCCGTGCAAAGAACTTCTATGCTGACAACTCTGCTTCCTGGTGGTCTGGAAAGATCGTAGACCACATGAATGCCTAGGAGAAAACACATTTTTAGACATCACTTTAAATAGCTCCAATTGAGCACCTCAGATCCATAGAATCATTAAAAGGACACTCTACACTTCCACATGTGAGAATTAGGCCTGACTTTTGAAAGAGAACATTCTTATTGTAAATAGCTTCCTGCCCTGTCCCCCTCTTACACACAAATCAGCTCTTACTCTTTACTCCAGAAAATTCATGGTTACTGGAACTGTGAGAACAGAGGGAGCATCCCATCTCAAGCTCCATACCCTTTTTCTTTTCCCGGTTCCCTCCTGGCTGCTGACACACACAAACAGTTCATTGGGGAGTGGGTGGGATTATGATATTGGAGGTCAGAGACCTCCCCTCTTCACCATATTCCTAGTCTGCCTCCTTGTCATGCATTTGTTTACATACTATTATCTTACTGGTTGAAATGAGCTAGTATGAAGGAATGTGCCAACACATGGTTATTACAGATAGTGGCTATGTTCTTCATTCTTTTTTGTACTGTAGCTACTAACTCAAATCAATCTAGGTTCTATGGACTTCTTGGCCTCCTTGTACACTACGTATGGAAGTTTAAGTAGTGATGGTATAACTCGGGCCATAACTCATTAATACAGTATTAAAATGCAGAGCCAGACAATGAAACCTACCAACCATGCAATTACATTAAGGTGTCTCTTAATTTGAGGGCAACAGCATGAACGTGCAGTAGAGCTAGCATTAAAGGAAGTACAAACAAGTCAAGATAATAACCAGTCGAGTACAGGAAACAACTCCCTTCAAAAGGATTAGTAATCCAATCAATATAGTTATTAGGGTACCTTACAGTCAGATCATAGCACAGTGACACTGGTGACAAACTGACCAGAGAGAAAGGACAGTTGAGGTTACCCAGTTACTGGACTGATTTAGTGCAGTTTTTTTTACCAAAGGATTGAAAACAGGAACCAGGAAATAGGAGTCTGCAGGGAAGCCAGACACACCTCTCTAGGTCAATTTTAAGCAGAACGTTATTTTACCTTCCTTAGAGGCAGGTACCCTAATTAGTCAAAAGTGCCAGTCAAGCCATTGCTATAACAAACAGATTATTGAAATAAAGGGGAGTACCCTACCCACTGCTCTGGAACTGCTACAGTACAAGATGTATTACAGAATCTGGTGCAGCTGCTCCCGCATGTCTCCTCGGGCTGGTTAAGAACGTTCTTACATGAACAGATGTGAATGAGATGTTTCTTACCTGGTCATTCTCTTTCTGTTAGTAGTTTCTATCCTCATTCATTACTAATGGGTTAATGTCCCCCACCTATGGTATTTGGAGGTGGTCCAGTGTTGTTGCTGGAGGCCCTAGAACTAAGCCCTGCCCGTCAGCTCAGGCCACCTGAAGAGTTGTTCCAAAGCTAGAGAAATGCTCCAACAACCTATTATTAGCATTAAGAGAACAACTTGATATAGTGTATTAATTAACTTTAAGACAATATATGTCCAAGTTGCCCTTCAGAGAAAAATTTCTATTTTGTATTCTGGTCATTTACCAGACTAGCAAGGCAGGTTGACTTCAGAGAAAAGCTGCTAACAGAAAAAATTATCTGGTAAGAAGTTTCTTATTCTGTTTCACAGCTTCTGTCCTCATTCATCATTAATGGGAAGTAGGAAGTAGTAAATCCTAGAAGTGGGGGGAGGGAATCATAGGGTTAGAAGGGACCACAAGGGTCATCTAGTCTAACCCCCATTTTTAGGAATAATTAAAAAACTCTGCTCATCCTTATTACATAGAATAATAGGCAGGACTGGATGCTCTTACCATATAAAGCAAGAGATTTGTAAGCTAACAAGTTACATGGAAATCAACCTAGTAGCACCTTCCTACCAAAGGATGCCGCGGTAGGGGAATGGAAACTTACTTTGCATGTCTTCCTCAGATGAGGCTCAGACACGTATTTCCCAGTGCCCACAGGGACTTCTGTGAATAGTTTCCCAGATGCCCAGCATGCCAACTGGTGCAGAATTTAATGGCCTGCCTGTGGCAAACTTGAGGCCCTAATGCCCTGGCATTTTGGATGGCCAAAATGATGGCACTATCTCCCAGAAATTGTGGAAAGAACTTACCTTGAATAGAAAAGATTCTGGAGTTATAAGAATAACCTTTTCCTCATGACAACATCAGTGTGGTTCTTGTATAGATTGAGGAACTAATTCCAAAGCTTGCCTTTCAGGGGTAATGGCAATTAGAAAAACCAGCCACAGGACCTGTCTAATCTGTCATTGACTCATTTTGGCATCTGATGATACTCAAATGGAGCATCCAGTGAGCCTACCTACAGAATGCCACTAGGGCTGGTACCTGTTTTTATGGTGCTTGGGATGTAGGACTCCAGCCCGTCATCCTGACAAAACCCTAATGTAGCTCAGATCACCAGGACT
Organism: Terrapene triunguis; assembly: GCF_002925995.2. Lineage (NCBI taxonomy): Eukaryota > Metazoa > Chordata > Testudines > Emydidae > Terrapene > Terrapene triunguis. Next base: position 21,929,429 of record NW_020664393.1, read on the forward strand.
TTGTAACTATTATAATGTGTATCACAATAGCATCTAGAGGTTAGGATCCCGATGTGCTCGGCACTGCACAAAGAGGCAGTTTCTGCTGCTTCCCCTTGCACTAGAAACATACATTTGGCCAGATCAATACATGAGACTTCCTGGCTGAGTTCTGTCAAGATACCAAACTGTAATGGAGAATCCATGCTGAACTACACTTTTCTTCCGATGCCCAGGCTGTTAATTGTAGGTGTTCCTGGTCTGAATGAAGGAATCTCTGCTTCAAGAGATTTGGTCTCTTCAGCAGGTACAATGTGGGGTCCTTGACTATCTAGCAAGTCCAAAGTGCTTTCTGGGCCAGTGGAGACCTTCAGCTCTCCCTTTATCTTTATGTAAACTGTCTTGAAAGGCAGCGGACTGTTTTCTATCCAGGACATTATTTCCATTCCCACAGAGAAACTTTGAGCTCTGGTTACTCCCTGGTTTTGGAAGGGATACAATCAATCATAAGACAAGCTTGAATGGAAGGTAGTAGGCGACTTCTCTGTGATTGCCTGGTAGGTGGTCTCTGCACCTTCTACTGGTGCAGCTGGTACTAGCCACTGTCACACTGTCATAGACTTTAATGGACTTAATGGACTATTGGTCCAATTCCATGTGACTATGTTTGTGCTTTTTAGTTTTTTGTCCAGACACATCCTGATAGTGCTGTCAAAGTGAACTAAAGGGATGGGTACTCTGTGCTTTTGGAAGTCTGTCTTCCAAATATGCTCCCCAGTCAGGCTTGCTTCCAGAGTGAGTATGCAAGGTCTAGAGTGAAAATTGGGTTAACTCTCAGCATGTTGTTTGCACCCATCTGCGCACAAAGGGGCCTTCAGATGTGATCTCAGAATGACACCTCATTTTCCACTGCATCAATTGCATGTTTCTAGGCTCTCAGAAAGAATTTCTGCAGGCACATTTTCAGGAACCCGCTCAGGGGATAGAGCTGATGCATGATACCAGCAATCCTACTCATTGGAGACAACTGGCTACTGATGACCCCCTCAGGAAGTGACTGATGCAAAGTCTTTGATCTTTGCAAATCTTTACCGTTATGGTAAAATTACAGCCAGAGCCATGTCTGTTTTGAAATCTAAGTGAGCAATTCTCTGCATTGGGATCAAAAGCTCTTCTTGATTTTGAAGGACCTGTAGCTATGAATCCTTTCCAGCAGCTTTCCAGTTATGACTGAGTCTGTGTAAGGGGAGGGATAGCTCAGTGGTTTGAGCATTGGCCTGCTAAACCCAGGGTTGTGAGTTCAATCCCTGAGGGGGCCATTTAGGGCTATGGGGCAAAAATCTGTCTGGGGATTGGCCCTGCTTTGAGCAGGGGGTTGGAGTAGATGATCTCCTGAGGTCCCTTCCAACCCTGATATTCTATGAGTTATCCCTGAACCAGAGCCTGCTTAAACCACATGCATAGATGAGTCACTCCTGTGCTAGGTTCCAGCCAAGCCACATGCCTGGAGCTGGTTTGGTGACTCATGAGTTGGAACTCTTCTCTACCTGATAGCGGAAACAGAATCCACAAGTCATAGCCTGCTCCAGGCTTGTTCCTCATCCTGTCCCTGCCTTGCTCTTACTCTCACTTTGTTCCAACCCTGCTCTGGACTCCTGATCCTGGCTCTGGCTGCTGCCACAGCTCTGACCACCAGGCCTGACCATCCCCATCACGGTTTCTGATAGACTATTTCCCTGCACAGGGTACTGATTGGCATGCTAGCTATGCAGGGATATAGGATTAATGTGTGACCTGTGCTTTACTCTGACTACTACCTGCCACTTAAGACTCAGGATGCAGAGGGTGAATCAGAAGGAAGAATCTTGTGGTGGAACTGTAAGCTCTTGTACACAAATGCACACCCCCACCCCCGTCATGCTGAGGATTTTGTTGGTTTGAAAGAAAACGTACCTAGGTTTCCTTGGACGTTTCTGTTTGTAGCATAAATATGAAATTAAAGAATGTGTCAGCTTAAGCTTGGTTAAGGAAATAGATGCATGTTGCAAAGAAAGGCCCTGACTCACAAGCAGAAGGGAGGCCTTGAAAACAAGGAGTTATAAGGCCAGAAGGAATGAAGTAGATAGGATATCTGGCTCAAAGAATAACTGAGATAAGGGGACGCTTCTAAAAAGAAGACCTCTGGCTGATAAGGGTGACTGCAGATGGTTTTAAATAAGAGAAAGGAAATCTGTCTAAAAAGGAGCCAACATAAATAATGTTCCCACCCCACAGACCAGTATTATTTTAAAAGTAGAGCCTATCTGAAGCCAGGTGCAATGGAAAACTGTTGGCCAGAAAGGCCTTGGGAAGAAAGGGGGTTGTTAATCTTATCTGAATTAAGACTGGAACGAAGAAGGAATTGTCTCAAATTGGTTTTTTATCTGAAGTCAGTAATTGGCAATGACATCACTTGTTTGTTAAAGGGTATAAAAAGAGTTTTGAATTTGAGGGTTCTTTGTCAGATCCTACCTGATCTGCCCAAATGAGATAGCTTTCCCTAGGCCTGGCCTACTTGTAAGTATAATGATCACGGCCATGAATACTTTGTTACTGTATTGGGTGTAGTGACTTTATTTTCAGGCTGTTAGGCATGTTTAGAGCAATTGTATAAAATACCATTTTGCCTTTGTACTTAATATAGGAATTTATGGTTAAATTAGTGTCTGGTGGTCTCATATTATTCATATGAATTTCTAATATTATTCATAATTCCAGCCCTACTCCAGATTTTTCTTCTGCTAGAGGAATAATCCCTTCTTGGATACCCTTGGTATTGGTAGCAACCAATGGATTTTTTACACTGGTTTTGATAGTGAGACCTCTGTGATCTCTCAGCTACTAATTTCTCTGCCTCCACAAACAGCTCCTCATCTGGAAATTGGGATGCACAAGATATCTGTTTAGGATGAGTAATAGCTATTCATGGGTATAACATGGATTCCTTGTAGCCAGAGAGTTAGAAGCCATTGCTCATCACAAATCACATCAAGAGGTTGTCCAGGACAAAATCTGAGACATTTCACTGCAAGCAAGGATCGTACCCCTAGATGAGGAAGGCTTTTCTTAGTAAAGTATATGCAATGTGTTTGGCCTGGAAGGGTATATCTGAAGCAGTGCATCATCGCTCTTATGAGCTATGGGGCTTTTTATTTGTCCATTTTTTTCTTCCTTTTTTGGAAGTAACAAACCTTCTGAAGCCAATCTTACACTCCCAACGTTTATGGAATTTGTTTTTATGGAAACACTTAGTTTAACATTTGGCTTTAATGAGAAGACTACATTTAGATCTTATGATGTATTAGGGAGGTATCCATGGGGAAACTGTATGTAATATGGTATTTTACTAAATGAATGAGTTCCTTGTTAGCCACTAGCATCCTGTACTGAAAAAAAGTCTTGCAGGGGTTTTTTTGTTGTTGTTTTTTTGGGGGGGGAGGGCCGGGGGGAAGAGAGGATTCTTTGGTGATGTGTGTGTGGTACTTGCCCTGGACGTTAGAGGGGGGAGGTAGCTTGCTATCTGTCCTGGTCTGGGGGATCATACCACCAAGGAGGGCTACTGGTACACATCTTGATTGTAGGAATAGCTTGCTAAGTGTCCAGGAGAGTTTGAAAGGCTGCCTGCATTGCTCCTCCAGCCTAGCTAGCACCCAAGTAAGTAGGAGCAGTCTAGTACCACTCGGGTCTTTACTCAGGTCTTGCCCATTACACCACTATGTAGACATGACGAGGTTAGGATTTCTAACATGCACTAATATGGTGCACGTTAGTTGGTCCGTGTAGACCCTGCTGGTGCACACGAGAAGTGCCCTAGTGTGCTTTAACGTAGTGCTGTTAACACACACTAGGGAACTCTTCGTGAGCACTAACAGGGCGTCTGTGGACTAGTTAATGTGCAGCACATTAGTGCATATTAGAAATCCCATCCCTGGGGTGCCCATTTCCCCACTGTGCAGTCAAGCAGTCAGTCAGGATCATTTTGACACTTACACCTCTGTAACCCCATGATGGTGCAGCATGGTTGGGAATGGAATCCTCATCTCTTCTGGTCAGACTGCCTGAAGTACTCCTCAGGCTTTAATGTGGAGACAGTCATTGTGGGGAGGGGGGGAGAGCGAGAGACTCTTTCCTACCATCCAGCTTCTAAGCCATTTTTGGGCAGTGCAAGGGTTTAAATTCTGGCTGATGATCAGAAGGCACAATTCCATTCTGCTGCTGTGTGAAATCTGAGCCCTTTTCCCTGGCAGAGTGATGGTTGTGAGTGGAAGGCCAGAAAACCACAATTCCCTTTATATTGCAGCCTGAGGCAGGACTGCCCTGGAAGGACAGGCTCCTCTGCTGGCCCAGACATGCTGCAGGGTTGGGGAAGAGGTGGTGAGTATTATACAGAACACTCGAGAGCTTATGTGTAGCAGAAAAGCCCCAGCAAACACTGCCTGGGGAAGGCAAAGGAAGGGTTTAACTCCAGTTTGCATCCATTGTCCACTGACAATTGCATACATTGTTCACTGACAATATTAACTGCTGCGCTGCAAAGGTGATGCTTGCTTTACCTTTTTGGGACCCCTGAGGGGTTTGCCAGACTTACCTTTGAACATCATAAGAATCCCTCAATTCACAGGGGGAGGCAGGGGAGCAGTATAGGAGCCTTTTTTCTTTCCCTCAGCGAGAAGAGGCCCCACTTCAGTAGCCGGGGGTCAGGGAGGGACTTTGGCTCCTTTCAGGGGGGTCTCTCCCTCTGGCCCAGGTCTGTTGAGCAACCTACCTCCTGAGCTGGCTGGGTAGCGTCCTTCTCTTCCCCCAGATGCTCAGAAGCTCCTGCTCAGGCTTTTCTGCATTGGAGTCACAGCTCCTCGGGGCAGGGTGGGGACCCAAGCTGCTGGTCTGACTCTGAGCCCTGTATCTGGCAGCGCGGGGCTCAGCTGGTTGGGAACAGGCAGGGCACAATTTGCCCTCAGTAGAGCATCTAAGTGCTGCCTCACGCAGGGAACATTACTTAGTTTTAGCCAGGGACTGAGGGGGCAGAGGAGTCCTGCAGAGAAGCACGGGAACGACAGGTGCAGGTGGTTGAAGCCACCATGCTGCTATTTACCTGATCCGGGGAGGAGGGGGAAGACTGATGTCGCAGCCGCACAACAATGAATAAAAATAAAGTCAAAACCAAAATGGTGGGGGAAACTGAACCACCAACTTGTTCCACCCCCAGAGGCAAAAAATCTGGTAGACTGAACTAAGGGGGAAAAGTTAGTCCCGTAGCCTCCAGCAACAACACTGACCTGCCTCTAGATTTCATTAGTGATGAAGGAGGAGAAAAGCTGTGCAACAGAATGGTGCATAGAACTACCATGAAGATAAATGTATTTTCAATTTTATTTCATTTCCATTTGGGGCAGTGCAGCTGGTTCCCCAGAGGTATAAATGCCAACAAGGGCAGCATGAAGTATGGCTATATTGGAAAGAGAATAATAATAATTAAAAAAAAAAAAAAAGAGTGAGTAACTAACCCCCAACCTGCAGCAGCTCGCCAGTTCCTTGTCCATGTCTGCGCACACCATGCTCAAATGCTTCTTTGAGAGTGGAGCCTTTTAACTCAATCAGATCAAAAGTACTTCCAAATGGCAGCACAGCTAGCAGGTCCTCCATCGTAATATTACCTTGGATAGAACAACACTTTAGGTAAACAAATGTTCTTCATAATAAAGCACCTTACATATCTTGTTTAAGATCACTTAACAGTGTGCTACATAACCTATAAAGCCGTGTATCATTTGAAGCAATGTAATTTAATAGTACAGGAGTATAGACTCCATCTTTTGATCTGTATCTCAGTTTTCCAAACTGGCCAACTAGACATATCTAAGGATTTTCTACCTCTGCTTATGTTGTGATATGCATAACCCACCTATACTGCAGCTTCACTAGTGGAAATGGGAGCAAGGTGACAACCTTTATGTGGTGCTTCTGCTACATATTAATAATGAACACAATGAATATTGTCAAAAGGCTACCAGACGTCAGTTTGTCGATCTCCTGGTATGGATTAGTAATGCAAAAATCTGTCAAGAGTCCTTATCTGGGACAGAATCAGAGAACCATAGGACCAGCTTTACATGTGTACCTACTTAATGTAGGAGGTCTGTCCCATGCTATGTATGACTATCTTCCAAAAGTTCTGAAGGAGAAGGACACGGACACTGTTGAGGACCTCCAGAACTTCCCAAAGATATGCCTGAAATATCACAAGCCTTTTTGGGATCGGGCTAAAGCTCTTAAGCATTGTCATGCAATCCTGAGGCACACAGGAAAGAATTCTGGGACAATGCCAATGTCCCAAGCAATCACCTTACTGCCAATTCCACAAAAGTACTTCCAGGCTTCAACCTACCCTGGAAACAGCACAAAATGACTCTGGACACCAGTCGCAAATGACGGACCACACTGTAAATGAGTACTTGCTTCAATTGTTTGCCAGCAACATCTCAGAATTTACACTAAGCCACTTCCCAAGCGACCTGCTGGCTCACTACTCTGAATCTGGTTATTTGAATGTTGCTTATCACCTCTCTTACCATATGAAAGAAGATAAGTGGAAAATGGCTACCTGTCAATCTGGGGACAAGAAAAAACAGAAGTTCTTACAAAGTTTAGCCAGCTTATCCTGTTGCTTTCAATTGCTATAGTAGTCCTACAAAATGAGTTATCCAAAATTAAAACAAATTGTTCTTAGATTTTATAATATTAGACTGAATATGTGGCACCATAAGAGGATACAGAATTTACTTACTTATGTGGCAGAACATAACAGGTTTCTAACAGACATAGCCACCCTACATAAGTTTAGAACAGGAAGTGAAGAATACCATCTCCACTTCTTCTGAGCATAATGACAAGCCATAGTGGTAAAAACATCAGTGACCAAACCCTGCTAGTTCTGTCACCAGTGCCAGCATGGCTGCAGCTGCATTAGTGCTAAACTAACAGTGGGAGAAGTTGAGAATAGCCTCAGTGCAGATGCAGCCTAGGTGTCTAGGCCAGACTTACAAGAGGTAGTATGGCTGTAAGCTATTTCAGATTTTTATATGATCCAATTTTATCTGTTGGTGGAACTCTATTTTGATTATGTCTAGAATACTAAAATGGATAAGCTCTATTGAGAGAATATTATTCATTATTCTTAAAATTCCAGTATTCTATTGGTGCTTGCTCAATTAATTTGTTACTTCTGGGACTATACTGTGTACCTTCAAGCACTGAAATATAGATATTAGTTGTTTCTGATTGCGTTTCAGAATCAGTTATGTATACAATGTGCTTAACTTTTATGCATGTTAGTGGTTCCAGCGAAACTACTGACATCAACTAAAAATTATAAGCATTGGCAGGATCAGGGCCATAGTCCTGAATCCAGAAAAGCTGTTCTTTTGTAGTTGGTATAGTGCATGATAGCAAAATATGTAAAAGTACAGGCAACAGTATAAAAAGCAGCATTAAACAAGCTAACATACCATTATTGTTGTGTTCATCAATGGGTGACCGTATCCCACCGCCATTTATGATGCACATTGAAACATGATTCCATGTATTTTCATCTCGATGTTTGAGATTATTGTAAATCTGTAACATTAGCATAAAATATTTTAACCACTTTTTAATCTTTGCTTAACCTAGATGCAGGAATTTTACAAGTTACAAAATCGGAGTTTCTGGGAGCTTTTTCCAGGTTGGTGGGCCTGGATTTCTCTCTAGGAGTTAGGGAGAAAACCAATTAATCAATCATGCCATTTACAGCTATCTTTAAAGAACAAATTTTTAAAAATTCTGCAGCCATAGTTTTATTATTTATTATTTTTACGAACAGATAAAGTTTAAAAATAAGCCTCTCTCGGTCTTTTCTTCCTGGGATCTCTGGAATTTTTTGAAAACCAGAGTGTGACATTATTGGCGGTAGAAACCTAAACCGCACCCTCTAAAGCCAAAACTAAATGAGGGAAGGGATGATTTGTAGACAGTGTCATAAAGGAAAATTAAAGGGTGATGTGTTATTTCAGAAAACGTTGAAATACAGAGCAATAACTTACACATCTCTCAAAAATTAGGAAATGTGAGAGACCTTAAATATAGCTGTTCATAAAAACCTTGAAGGGGAATAATTAGAAAATTTAAACACATAAACCAGTCTAATGATGTGCCTTCAAGATTATTAAGGGACCTGATAGAGCAACTTACTGTATCACTAGCATTTAATATTTGAAACCTTCTTAAAAATCCTGGGAAGGTAGAGAACTAGAAGATTGGAGGAAAGCAAATGGAGTGCAGATTTTTCCAAAAAGTAAAGAGCAATCTATATACCTGTTGCTCAGAGGACCAAATTAGACCCTCACTTAATGAGATCCTCCTGCATTTATTTCTAGTAAAGTAAATGGAAAACACACTCAGCAAGAGAATCAAAAGACTGCTATAGAATAATGAGGCAATAATCAGCCTGGTTTAAGAATAAACACTACCAGACTAATCTAGTAACTTTGTCAGGTAAATTACAAAAATAGTGGTTGAAGGGAAGAGATAGCAGCGATCACTGTATTGGGATTTTAGTGGAGCATTTGATGGTGTTGAAAAAAATCTTACTCTAATTCAAATCTCCTTGGACATGAACAACAGCCATGGGAATTAAAAATTAATTGGTAGCCTTAGTTCTTCAGCAAATTTTCAGCATAAAAACTTGTTTATGAATGAGAAATTGTCTTTCTGTGAATATTGGGCACCATCCACTACACTAATAATCAAAGCAAATTTGATTAAAAATTCAAATGACTATTCCCAGAGAGTTTGTAGTATCCACACAACTCTGTGCAACAAGTGCCAGGGATAAATGAACAATTTCTGATCTGTTCTCTTTTTTGCTCTATTGAGAACAGCCCTGGCCCCACATAAGGAGTTTCATCCTGAAACTTGCATAGCAGTGAGTTCCTGAGAACTATTCATTGACTTTAATGAGTATTGTGGGAGTTGAGAGACTCTCTGGATCAAGTCCAAAAGGGAGAGCTAAACATATTCCAGACTTATCCAGGAACTGGTAGATCTTCTATATCAAACACTTATAAAAGGAGTAACTGCTGCCTCAGAATTCTATGAACTCTGCTAGGGATCTCACTATTACCAGTCTTTAACATGAAAGCAACACAAAACCCTAAGAATCATAGAACTCTCTAGAGAGTCCAGTAAAGTTGAATTGTCCCAAAGCCCTCAAATATTAATTCAGATTAAATTATAGTCTGTGGTTTCTTACCATGGCATCACAAATCAAATTTCCCAAGTTGCATTCTTGGAAACGACATGCCTGACTTGTACCATTTAGGTAAACTATAGTTTTTCCTATCACTTGGGAAGAAAAATTATTTAGCTGTATCTTCCACTTGTCAACTTCTTCTTTCAAGACTCTATCTAAAATAGAAGCATAGAATGAGGTTAAAATGGTTACTAACCTTTTGTAACTGTTGTTCTTCGAGATGTGTTGCTCATGACCATTCCATGCTAGGTGCGTGCGCACCGCGTGCACAGTTGCTGGAGACTTTTCCCCTCTGTGGCATCTTTTGGGCTGGCACTAGCACCCTCTGGAGTCATGCGCATATGCATTGGTAAAAGGGGCACCCCCAACCCCACCCTTTCAGTTCTTTCTTGCCGGCTAACTCCAACAGAAGGGCAGGAGGGTGGGTCATGGAATGGAAATGAGAAACATCTCGAAGAACAACAGTTACAAAAGGTTAGTAACCGTTTTTTCTTCAAGTGCTTGTTCATATCCATTACATGGTAGTTGACTCACAAGCAGTACCCCCGGAGGTGGGCTTGGAGTTCATGGACATGCTGACTGCAACACTGCTCTCCTGAAACCGGCACATGGCTTAGTGAGAAGTGAAGGTCTGAACAGACAACCAGGTTGCAGCTCTGCAAATGTCCTGGATGGGAACCTGTGCAAGGAATGCTGCCAACGAAGCCTGGGCTCTTGAGGAATGAGCAATGACTATGACTGGAGGTGGAACTTTTGCCTGCTCATAGCAAGTTCAGATACGGGTGGTTATCCAAGATGAGATTCTCTGGAATGACATGGGTACCCCTCTCCTTCTTTCCACGATTGCTACAAAGAGTTGGGTGGACTTGCAGAAGGACTTAGTTTTCTCAATGTAAAAGGCGAGGGCCCGCCTAATATCCAACGTATGAAGGCACCGTTCCTCCTTGGGTCTTGTAAGGTTTTGGGAAGAAAACGTAGAAAAATGTCCTAGTTCTGGAATCGTGACACCACTTTTGGTAGGAAGGGCAGATGGGGGCACAGCTGGACCTTGTCCTTGGAGAACACTGTTTAAGGGGGCACTGACCCACTACAAACCTGAGATCTGATGTCACAGCTTTGATCTCAGAGACCTTTCTGGCTGAGGTAATTGCCACCAAGAAGGTGATCTATTACGGGGAGAGAAGCAGTAGAGAGCATGATGCCAACGATTCAAAGGGTGGCCCTGTGAGCCTCGACAGGACCAGGTTTAGGTCCGCAGGGGGAAGAGACTCATGAACTTGAGGGTAGAGTGTTTCCAGCCCCATAAGAAATCAAGCCATCATCTTGTGGGAGAACACAGATCTGCCATTCACCACAGAGGGTGGAAAGTAGAGATGGCTGCCAGGTGAACCTTAATATACGAGAGAGACAGACACTGAGGCTTTAGGTGTAGCAGATAGTCTACAGTTGACTGCAGAGAAGATCAGGATGGAGAGAGGTTCAGCTCGGAGGCCCAACAAGTGAAACGTTTCCACTTGGCCAGGTAGGTAGTCCTGGGGGAGGGTTTCCTACTACCTATCAAGACCTGACAAGCCCTTAGCGAGCAGGCCTGCTCTTCAGGGTTCAGCCACGTAGCAACCATGCAGTCAGGTGCAGGGAGGCGAGGTTCAGCTGAAGCAACTGGCCATGGTCTTGTGAAATCAAGTCCACTGGGAGTGTGAGTGTGAGTGGACCTGCTACAGAGAGGTCCAGAAGTGTGGCAAACCAATGCTGGTGTGGCCATGCTAGTGCTATGAGGATAACCTTTGCCTTGTCCTGTGATTTTCAGGAGGACCTGTGAACCCATGGAATCAGTGGGACGGCAGACAGTAGGTGGTCTGCCCGAGAGCTGGAAAGCATCGGAAAGGTAGCCCATATAGTGAGCAGAACTGATGGCATTTCCTGTTCTGCCTTGTGGCGAACAGGTCCTCCAGGGGATGCCCCCTCCTCTGGAAGATGACACTGACAACCTCCAGGTGAAGAGCCACTCATGGTGAGAAGAAGAAGAAGAAAAGGATCTGCTGAGGTGATCTGCCAGGGCGTTTTGGGCTCCCAGGAGATGTGATGCCTCAAGGTGAATGACGTGTTTCATGCAAAAGTCCCATAGCTAGAGAGTCTCCTGGCACAGTGCTGAAGGCACAGGGTCCTCCCTGGTTGTTGATGGAAAACACTGATGCAGTGTTGTCCATCAGAACCTGCACCACTCTGCCTGAGATCTGGGGAAGCCAAGCATACCTAACATTTATATGCAAGGCAAGTTTCTCCTGGGACCAGAAGCCTTGAGTCCTGAAACTGCCAAGATGGGCTCCTCACCCTGATGTATCTCAGACTAGGGTAATGGATGATTGAGGAGCAGCAAAGGATATCCCTACCATTACTGATCCTGGGTCTCTCCACCAGGTCAACAAAGCGATGACTGGAGGTGGAATCGTGAGTATTGAGTCTAGGTGATGTCTTCTCAGGGAGTAGACTGATGCCAGCCACATCTGGATGGGGTCTGAGGCATATCCTTGGGTACTGTACCACATCGGTACATGCCGCCATGCGTCCCAATAGTTTGAGGCAGACACGAGCAGTTGTTACTGGGTGGGTCGTGACGGAGATCAGGTCTGATATAGCTCAGAATCTGGCTCTGATAGGTGTCAAATCGAGCACTGCCATGATGAATTCTATTCTCTGAACCAGGACCAGAGTTGACTTCAACTTGTTATCAACAGACCCAGGGCCTGGAAGGTGGCGTATACTGTACTGATGCTGTGTTGGACCTGAGCCTGTGAGCAACTCTCGATCAGCCAATTGTCAATTGGCTTGCATGCCTCAACATCTAAGAAAGGCTGCTGCCACTGCCATACACTTCGTGAAGACTCGTGGGGCTGCCAACAGGCCAAAGGGAAGCACAGTGTATTGGTAGTGGCACTGACCCACTACAAACCTGAGAAATCTCCTGTGACCATGGAAAATTAGATGTGGAAATAATTGTCCTTTAAATCGAGGGCAGCATACCAGTCTCCTGGATCCAGGGAGGGAATGATGGAGGCTGGGGAGACCACGCGTAACCTCAGTTTCTGAGATATTTGTTGAGGCGAGACAGGTCCAGGATGGGCCATAGACCCTGTTGGCCTTTGGGATTAGGAAGTATCGGGAGTAAAACCCCTTCCCTTTTCAAGTATTGAGGAACCTCCTCTATGGCCCCTACACATAGAAAGGCTTGCACCTCCTGGACAAGAAGCTGCTCCTGAGAAGGGTCCCTGAAGAGGGGTGGGGGGAGGGGTGGAAGAAAACTGGAGTGTGAAACCGACTGTTATAGTGCTGAGCACCCAATGGTCCAATGCTATATATGACCATGCTAGGCTGAAGGGTGAAAGGCAGCCAAAAACAAAATGGGGGATGGATCTGGTGTCTAGATTGGTTTACCATCCTCGGGCATACTTTGAAAAGGCCTGCCTGGCCCTGCTGGGATAACTATGCGAGCCCAACAGAGGCAGAGGTAGAAGGTAGGGGTTGGCGTAGCTTATAACCCTTCCCTTTTCTTTTTAGGGCTCCTGGAGGTGCCATGAATCTGGGAGGCTGCTGGGGCCTAAAATGCTTCCTGGAGGCAGGAAGCATGTAAAGGCCCAAGGGGCAAAGGGTGGCCCTTGAGTCCTTGAGGCCATGAAGCTTGGAATCCATCTGTTCGGAGAACAGTGAGGTCCTGGACGGACTGCTCCACTTCGTGAGGGAAGCCTGATGAATGAAGCTATGACTCGGTGGTGACCACTGACGCGATAGTCCTGGCTGCTGAGTCAGCCACATCATGAGCCTCCTGGAGGGAGATCCTGGCCACTACCTTGCCCTTCTCTAGGATGGCTGTGAACTCCTGCCTCAACTCCTGTGGCAGACAATTCTTAAAATTTGGACAATGAGTCCCACCGGTTGAAATTATACCTCTACAGCAGAGCCAGCTGGTTGGAGATACGCAACTGGAAGCTGCCCATGAATTAAACCTTACATCCCAACAGGTCTCTTGCCCTCTTTATGTCTGCGGATAGCACTTAACTTATTTGCCGCCAACGCTACCAGGGACCCCAGGGGAGGGGGAGTTGAGTAAAGGTACTCAAACTCACTGGCTTGGACATAGTATTTCTTCTCTGCCCTTTTTGAGGTGGGGAGCAGAGAAGGAGTCTGCCATAGTGCCCTGATGGGTCACATCACCACCTCGTTAATGGGCAGGGCCACTCTGGAGGGAGTCGCTGCAGCCAAGATGTCAATTAGGCTGTGTGAAGACTCCGTGAGCTCCTTGACTTCTAGTCCCAAGTTTGTGGCGACCCCTTTCAGGAGCTCTTGGTGAGCCCTGAAGTCATCTGGCAGGAGCGGATAACTAGGGCCTGCAACTGGCCCACCCAGGGATGATGAGGAAGAGGTTTGTACTGGAGGAGGGGCTTCCTCCTCTTCCTCCACCACATCCACTGGGGCCATTTCTTGGACATAGGCACCAGGGTAGTACCGGAGTCAGGGTATAGGGCCGGACAGGACAAAATGGTAGCTCGCCTCTCAGACACCACCAAGTCTGAGTGGTGGGAAGAGGGGCCCGGTACCAGGGGAACCCCCATGGATTCCAATACTGCCACCCCAGTGGTCTGGTGGCCATGCACTAAGTAGGGGGCTAGTACCAAAGTCCGGTGTGTAGCTTGAGTACCAATATGTCTTAGGTGGAGCGAAGGATTCCTCTTCGAACTCTGAAGAGGGTTCTTCCCTTGGAGTCCACAGTGGCGCAGTACTCGCTTCTTCTGCCAGGTGGTGCCGGAGAGCTGGCAACCATTGTATTGGGACCATGGAAGGTTGGCCCCTTGACAGCACCGCAGTGATCAGTGCCGTGGTGGAGCTCATTGCCCCTTGCGCCCTTCCTCCCCAGTCACCTTGGCTAGCAGGGGGCCTGGAGGAGTCAGCGGGATTGGTAGGGACATCAGGTCCTTTGCCGCCTGGAAAGCCTCTGGGGTCGAAGGCGTCCTGGGAGCAGCTGTGGGACAACACGCCTGTGGAGTTGGAGGCAGGTCCCAGACCAGACTTGGTGCTCTAGGCAGCAGTCGCCAGAGCCATCAGTGGCTCTGGGTAGGACGATTGGCCCCGCGTAGGTCTCACTATGCTAGTCACTCCCTACTTGTCCCCCTTGGGCACCGGAGAGCACCCTCTCTTGGTGCACTGTTTCTTATGCTTCTTCCTCGGCACCGAGGATGGAGTACAGTACTGGGAAGAGCATGGTGCTGGCGGAGCGCTTCGCATGGAAGCTGAAGTGCTTGGCGCCAATTTGGAGCGGCTCGGCTGCAAGAGTGGTCTGAGGGCTGCCTCCATGGATAAGGCTTTTAGACGAATATCCCATCCTTGTATGTGCACGGTTTGAAGCCCCTGTAGATCTGACACTTCTCTTTAACATGAGATTCCCTGAGGCACTTTAGACAGCTAGAGTGTGGGTCACTCACTGGCACTGGCTTGCCACAAGAGGCACACAGCTTGAAGCCTGGGGACTGGGACATGTCCAGCCCCTGTGGCGGAAGTCCCTCGATGACAGGCACAACTATTAATGCTATTACATAAACTAACACTAAGAACTATATACACTAAGTATAATAACTATGCAATATACGACAGAAAAGTCCAAACCACTGGGAAAGAAGCCTTGCAAGACCAAGGAGGATTATCCAGGCAAGCGTCATGGACGGCAAGAAGGAACTGAGAGGGCACGGGGCCAGGGGGGCCCCTTATACTGGTGCATGTGCATGCGACTCCAGAGAGCACTCGAGCCGGCCCAATGGCTACCACTCAGGGAAAAATCTCTGGCAACTGTGCACATGGCATGCACACACCTAGCCTGGAATAGACATAAGCAACACATCTCGAAGAAGAAGTCTTCCATTAATTAGACCCCTACGTTCATACAAATTTTATGGAAAATTTGCTCCTTAGTGATTCTAGAATATATTAACCTTTCCTTGCATGAGACCTCACTGAACAATATCAAAATTTACTTTACATGAAATCCAATTATGAGTGAAATTACAGAGGATCCTACTTGTTACAAGATTACAATATTCATTATAATCATAAAACCCAGAAATAGGGGGAAAATACAATTAGGTGAGTGAATTGATCCCCTGCCACTGCAGGATTATTCCCTGCAGTACATTTGCAATTTCTTTTGCCCAGGCTTCTTTTAAACTGCCAATCAATGGGACTTCTACCATGTCCTTTGGGAGACTGGTAGACTCATTGCAAAGTCCAGCAGAGACTTTTTTTTTTTTTTTAAACATTCAAACTAAATTTTCTCTTACTTATCTCACTTACTCCTAGTTATAGCATCACTACCGTACAAATTTGTTTAAAACACTATTTGCATATTTCAAAACTGAACAATCTTACCAATAATCACCCAAATAACCATATAGGATTACTCAACTAGGAATTAATTTTATATGCATATATATCCTATTACTAGCAAATTGATGATTTATTTTCAGAAACCAAACATAACTTGGATACAGCCATCATACAATTTCTCTGATGATTTTGTATTGTGTATATCATTTGGCACGTTACAAGGTTAATTTGCAAGCAACATATAAGCATTAAGAATACTGTACTTCACCATGTATATATCTAATAGTCTGAATTATAACATTCACAGACATTGGAGAATTACTATAATGTTCAAGACCTGGTTTAATTAAGCTCATTAAACTTGTGAAAACCATGTGACCGGCAAAGCTGAAACACCTAGTCAATTTTGAAGTGACCTATTCTTCTATTTATATGCTGGTAGTGCCTAAGAGCTCCAACCCACGATCAGGGCCCCACGGTGGGAGGCAACGAACAGACAAGCAACAAAAAATACACCCCGAGAGAACTCTTAATCTGTACATCAGACAGGAAGCAACCACTAAATGAAACAAACAGGGTGGCTGGGTTGGAAGTATATGAGATATATATTTACAAAACAAACCGTGGAAGGATTTTCGTCCTTCACAGTTTTATAATGTTTGATGAAAAACATGTGTTTTTTGTATATTACATTTGCACATTGATGTGCTTTGCCTGAATGTATTTAAAAGGTCATGAGCAACCCACATAAAACTGCTTGGTTGTTTTTACAATTAGAGGGAACTGAAATGCTTAAGAAAAGTGCTGGCTTGACAACCTCAGATCAAAGCCCTTTCTTTGTCCACAAACCAAGTGCAGAGATACCAAGAGCCCAGAGTTCCCCATCCTGCTCCAAACTCTGTTCTGAAGGAATCATCTTTATGGGATAAGATGTTAGTTTACTCTTCATGCCCATTTAAGCAATATTAAAATTAAATGTCTATAGAGTAGCCTAAAAATGCTAAATGTCATGGAAATATATCACCTGAATGTCGTGAGGAAGCGATTAGTGATTTTACATAACCCAAAAAAACCTAAACACCTGAAATGTGATAAACTGGAAACTTGTTTGATTGCTGAGAGGAGTCAGTGAAGAAAGCAGGTTATAGCCTTATAATGTAGCCACAACTTGATGCCAAAGACAACCAAATTAAGAGGAATGCTAAATTCTCCTGTAGCATTGTACTTTACTTTAAAAAAAAGCAATAAAGCTAAAAGTTTAGCTGGTTGATCTATAGAAACTCAAATCTCTGTTTCACATACCTTCAGGAATACTGCTATTTAGCAGAATAGGGTTTCCAGATGTTCTAATTACATTTCCTTGATCATCAAACGTTACATTTAAATAACCAAGATATTTCCCAAAAGCATAGGCTTGTACCACTGGCACCTGCCTCCCATCATCTGACTTCACCAGGAATGGATAGTTGCCAGCTGGCATTTCACTGGAAGGTGGGGGGCCTGAAACAAAATAACCACACAAGTATTTTATCTTCAGAAAATTATCAGTAAGGACTTTCAAATAGGCTTTTCTTCCTTAAAAGAATATATGGAATATTTAATATCTATTAAATAATAATTTGGAAATAAAATAAGGTTCTTCAGGACTTGAGTGCAAGGGAGTATTTTCTCCTTGTAGAAGTAAAAAAGTTGAGTTGATTTTAACCTCTTACTTCGCTGCAAGATCTCTAACTCATAGCAATTAACTGAGAATTAAAACAAAAACAAAAAACCAATGATTTTTCCATCATATATAAATTATTGGATTTTTGCCTTCTGCTTTATTGATAACTTGGCTTCTCAGGTGACATTTTTCTGGAACCACGAAACACAAAAAGCATAAAACTAAGGCGGTGACTATGTAACGAATTACTATGTTATCACATTATTCCTTGATGAGATGGACTTCGTACTTTCGTACCATAAGATATTCATCCAAAAAGGAGAAGAGGCTTATCAAAGCTCCATGCACACTTCTCAGTTGAAGGCTTAGATTCTGTTTAATTAAAAATAGGTTTACAGAGGATAATGTAAGAAACAGTAACACCTTCTTATTTTTTTAAACTCCTTTTAAATTAAACTTTTGTCTGAAGGTTCTACCGAAAATCACCCCACTACAAAAAGCATTCTAGTCCCAGATTCCAGTTGCCACGTAATTTGTGAATACACGGGAAGAACTGCAATTGTATTTTGGGTCCCCGAGTCAGCTATCTTCTGCCAACTATAAGTACTTTTGTGAATGTTGGCAAGGCAAACGGAGCTCCTGGAACAGGTCCCAGATGTAATTGTAATGCTGCTAGAAGACTCAGCTGCTTGTTTGTAGCTAGTCTGCCAGAGTATGTATTTCCAAAAATCAAAGAAGAATCTTTGACTCTGCCAAAGTACATTTTTTTTTGTCTGAACAGATGAATGCATCTGTGTGCGTTCGGTGTAGACAGCTCTCAGAGGTCATTTTAGGATATCCGCATCTTCCACGTTTACAGAAAAAGTTAGATCTTTCCGAATTAGAACCCATCTAGATATCCTGGAAGCCCACAAGCATTTATTTCATATCCAAGTCAGGGGAATTTCTTGCCTTCACGTGTGAACAAAACCAATGAAGTAGATGGTGAAAGTAGTTTTTGTGTTTAAAGTTATTCATGTTGTGCTTACAAGGGTTCCTATGTCTTAATTCAGAACTGTAGGGTGTGATTCTTCCTAAACAACTAGAATAATAAAAGGAGGCAGAGGCTGATGGAGAAGATAAACTGCAGGGAAAGAGAGAGTGAAATGGAACAGCAGTGTGGTGAAACAAGCAGGGATGGAAGAGAAGGAAAGGGACAGTGTGTTACTATCTTTCTACACACACAGTTAAGTAGGTCCCAAGTTACACAGTGATGGCTGGGCACGTGGGCCATTTTTTTACTGTAACTCATAGAACATTTCCTCTTTAAAAAAAAAAAAAAAAAAAAAAAACCATGCCTGTTCTGTCTACATTAAATTTGGCAGAGACCTGCAGCTAATTTTGATTGCTTTAAAACTAGCCACTGTCACTTTTATTCATATGCTATTTTTATTCATAATAAATGTGGGTTGTGCTTATTTTCAATAGACAGAGAGAGAGTAACACTGAGATGAGGGGAAATTGCCAAAAGAGTCCCTAGAAAACTGGGACAGGAAATCAGAATCCGAAGGAACAGGGAGAGAGAGGGAAAGGGGGCAAGAAGGAAGAGCAATGTCAAGTCACACTCTATGTGACAATTTTGTGGAAACTTTATAGGTTGCTGACAGGAGTTCAACATTCTTGTTGAAAAAATGCAAGCCAAAGGACAACCACTTCCTTAGCCCTGGTCTACACTACAGAGTTATGTCAACGTAAGACAGCTTACATTGACAGTACTCAGTGTCTATGCTAAAATGCAGCTCTCATTAATGACAGGTTTCAGAGTAGCAGCCGTGTTAGTCTGTATTCGCAAAAAGAACAGGAGTACTTGTGGCACCTTAGAGACTAACAAAAATTTATTTATTTATTGGTGACACAAGTACTCCTGTTCTTTTTGCTCTCATTAATGAAACTCGCTCACTACACCAACTTAACTCCACCTCCACGAGTGGCGTAATGCTTAAGTCAATGTAGTTAGGTCGACGAAGTGTCAGTGTAGATATTACGTTGCTTATGTTGACTGTTTCTGCCTCTGAGAAGCTTTCCCACAATGCCCCACACTGCCAGTTAAGTTGGTACAAGTGCTCCTAGTAAGGACCCACACCAGACACAAGAAGCACAGTGTGGACATGCAAAAGCAGTTTAATTACTGGTGGCTGTAAGTCAACGTAACTTAGGTCGACTTAATTTTGTAGTGTGGACTTGCCTTTAGAAAAAGATTTAGTAAATAAAGGTATGTCTACACTTACCTCCGGAGCGATAGATCCAGTGTGTGTGTGGGGGGGGGGGTCGATTTATCGTGTCTAGTGAAGACGCGATAAATCGACAGCCGAGCACTCTCCCGTTGACTCCGGTACTCCACTGGAGCGAGAAGTGTAGGCGGAGTCAACGAGGGAGCGTCAGCAGTTGACCTACCGCAGTGAAGACACCACGGTAAGTAGTTCTAAGTACATCG
Source organism: Terrapene triunguis (assembly GCF_002925995.2). Classification (NCBI taxonomy): domain Eukaryota; kingdom Metazoa; phylum Chordata; order Testudines; family Emydidae; genus Terrapene; species Terrapene triunguis. The sequence continues at coordinate 21,949,238 of NW_020664393.1, forward strand.
ACTTCAACTATGCTATTTTTATAGCTGAAGTTGCGTAACTTAGACCAACTTAGCTCGCCCCGCCCAGTGTAGACCAGGCCTAAGAGAGCAGACACAATGTTCAGAGGAAAGTCTAGTTAATAAAATTAGAGAAACACAGCAATACACAGGCCTGATTCCAGAGAGAGCTGGTCAGAGGACTAATAATATCCCAACTCATTAAGTGTTCACCTAGTGAGGTCAGAGTAGAGTAGGTCTCCACTAAGGCCTGGTCTTGCACTTCCTACATGCATTTAACTCTCAATGAAATCAAGAGGAGGGGGGAGGACATGTTCTGACATGTGGACCACTGTAAGGATTAGGTTCAGATTCCATAGCTAACTAAAGTCAAAGGTCCCAGTGATTCCTTCAAGTCCCCAACTCCTACTATCTTTCCTATGGAAATCCATCAAAAAACTACTGAGCATGCTCACTATCAGCATGAGCACAAATACATTTACCCCGTCATTCAAAACGTAGACAGATTCTGCTCTGCTGCTGAACTTTTTTATTTTTAAAGAACTGTAAGGAAATAAAGTAGCTTAAACAGGGTAAAGAGTTGTAGAGAAATGAAACAGACAGCTGGAAAAAGTAGCTACAAAAGCCATCATTCCACACCAGTCTGCTAAGTGGCCAGCTCTAAAGAAATATTGGGGGAGGGAGGGGCAAGAAGAAGAAGAAAGGGAGTAAAAGGAACATTTTACATTTTTATCTGTGAAATGCAAGACATTTAGCATAGAAAGCTGCTTGTGATTTCACAGATAAAATCCATCTTTCTTCACTTATTTCTGTGGAAATTGTCACCCTCTTAGGTGCTGTATTTGTGACTAAGCTTGGATATTAACCTTATACAATTAATATATCTCCTTATTGCACAAATCTCACCTTGTAAAAAATCACCTTAATATAAATACACCTCTATCTGAATCGGCTTAATGTTCCAGACATTTTCAAATGGTGTTTTGGGAAACAGAAGGAGAGGCAACAACATTACAATGGCCCATATCCCCTTGGATGAGTGTTTTGGAAGCAAAGTAATCACGTTGCATCCTAGCAAGAAGGAGAGAGAAAGATACCACGTCATGTTAAGCTGCTGTTTGAACGTAAGTGAGGCTCAGGGTGAAATTTGTTCCACATGTGTGGCTCAGGGAACCAACAACATGCTAGTTTTCCCCCCTTTGCACTAAGAATACATTACTGCACGTAATGCTCCTGGAGGGAGTCTGTTCTAGTGGGATGGAGTAGCTTCATACTGGCACACACATCTATTAGAACTTGTTTGGTTTTGGATAGGTGCTATTTGCTGTTCTGTTTAGAATTAGTACAAATTGACTGTGTCTTCTCATGATGGGAAATATCTCATAGTTAACTGCTATTCCTTAATGTCTGGTGATTGAAACTATTCAGCTTACAATTAACCCAAAAGAAGATTCAACAAAGGTAAGGAACACTAAAAGGGAAGCAGGGGAGTGGAAGGGGACTAGCAGTAAGATCACGCAGTTACATTAGCTATACACAAAGCCTGATGGTTTTGAATTATTGGGAATTTTTTCCCCACCTATGAATTATTAAAAGAGTAACAGCAACTATTTTAGACTCTCCCATAACCTAGCCAATATTGCAAGACAGAAGTGGACAAGCTAGAGGGATATGAAGAAAGAGTATAGTGGTCTTACAGATTAATTCAGGGGCAGTGGGGTTAGCCAGAGTGGGGAGATTATACAAGAGACAAGTTCAGGTGAGTAAGAAGGGGCAGAGTGGTGAGGGGTTTTAACAGATGAGGTCAAGAAGCTTGACTTTGAGCTGAAAAACAGTAGCCAGTCGAGGGACTCAAAGAGGAGTTCATAGACTTGCTATGACATTGTGTTAATAATAAAAGGAAGTCATTGTATATGTAACATACCTCCACTGCCAAAGTGCTTTGCAGACATTAATTAATCCTCAAAATACCCGTGCCTTATACTAAAAGCTCCTGAGTGCCTCCTGTGCATCCTCACATCCTGTTGTCTTCAAATAGGAGTTAAAGGCAATTAGCACCCTATAGAATTAGGCCCTCCTCCAATGTGGAGGTGTTTGGGAGGGGGGAAATCACTAGCTCCCCCTCACCTGTGTTTTTCCTGTATTTTTGAAATAATCAAAATTCAAAACATTCTGACCAGCTCTATAGTTGGCTGAAAGATTAAAAAAGAACTTCAAATATTTTGTCAATTTTTTCCTCTAGGATTTTTCATTGACATTTCTTTTTTGTTTGAAATTAGAAAAAAAAAATGTGTCTAGTTTAGGGAGTGAAGCAGAAGTACTCAGAGTGGGCAACAGAGTCTGACTTGCCCAAAGTTACACACAGACAGAGGTTTCAGCGATGGGATAAGAACTCACGAAGTTCTGGCTCCTAGCATTGTGCTCAGACAACAATGAAACAACAGAGAAGCTTCATACAGTACTCTGAAGTGACACAGGTTTGCTGAGTGGTACTGACAGCTGATCTATACTGCCCAAGTCTTTTCACACACACCAAGTAGTACTGCAGTGTATAGCCAAACATCTATGATCCTTATCTCTGCCATCTGGCTTGCTCCTAACCCATGTAACCTGCTGATGAGGATCCTTTCTCCAGAATAGGTGCACAGAGTTTTTACATACAACATCCTTCAAAATGCAGGGATAGGTATATTACCTACAGTTTTGCACTATTTGTTTGACGGGGATCCATAGTAGATTACAGATAACTACATACTTTTCGATGTATAAAAATATCATTCCTTTAAAAGTCTGATATCACATAGACCTGCAAGACTAGAAAAGGAAATTTAGATTATTGCAAAGGGCGATTTCTCCATTTCCAATGGAACTATGCACTTGTTTCTAGCCCTGAAAGGTCCTATAATGTTATGATTTTAAAACTAACATTGTCATCTAAAAAGGTTACTTAAAATAAATTTTAGGTGGATTTTTTTTTTTAAACTGCTTCTGAGGCTCTCTACATTTGGCCTCATGGTAACTTAGTCTCCTATTTTAGCAAGCAGACAAATGAAGGGGAAAAAAATCCTAGCAGCATTTAAAAAAAATATATCCCTAAAGCATATACAGAATGTGACCATGAGAGATGAGGGTTCTGGTACTCATTTGGGATGATCTTGCATAACTCATTTGTGGAGTCACCATTCACTAACTATGCCCATCCCAAACTCACACGGTTAAGCCTTTGCGGCATACCACAGCACCAGGCATTTTCTCACACACTGTTTGCACGCATGTATAATTTCTATAGACTATTTGGAACTTTGTAAAGAAGAGCTACAATCTGGGACAACGTTCAAGATGGAATTTTTTTTAGGCATAGGAAGACAGTCTGTGCACTTTTAATTTTCTATCACAGTGTGAAACATTCATGCTAGCACGACGTTTGGCAGTAGCTGGGTAGGCAACAACATAAAAAATTTCTACTTTTCTGTCACTTTGGGTATATATTCAGGATCAGTCCCTACACAGATCCATGTCTCAAACCACTTCTAAGTGTGTTTTTCTGAAATGTTTAAGATTTTATTTTCTTCCTCTTAAAACTCAATATGAAAATATCAGTGGGATTCTTTTTTAAAAATAAATGTTTGCCCTCATGGACTAAATAATACCATCACTAGGCCACCAAATATTACGAAGTACATATGTTTTACCATGTTTTAAAAACCTATATATACAGAAATAGGTTCTACAGGGTAACAATCACCTACAGGATATTTGGAAAAATAATCAAGGAATATACCTTGTTTTATATTGATTAATTTATTTCACTGATTCCTTTAATGCGTGTATCAGACAAGGTAAATTAAAATATTTTATTTATTTACTCCCTTATTCAGTAAACTTGTAAAACATGTTAGAATCTCAGAAATGTAGGGCTAAAAGGGACCTTGAGAGGTCATCTAGTGCCGCCCCCCCATGAGGTAGGACCAAGTATACCTAGACCAGACATTCTCAACCCGTGGCCCAGTTAGCACACAGCTGCAGCCCAAGTATTATCTGCAGGACTAAGTATTATCTAGTACTTTGCATTTGTCTTCACTGAATTTCATCTTGTTGATTTCAGACCAATTCTCCAATTTGTCAAGGTCGTTTTGAATTCTAATCCTAACCTCCCAAATGCTTGCAACTCCTCCCAGCTCATTGTCATCTCAAATTTTATAAGCATACTTTCCAGTCCACTATCCAAGTCATTACTGAAAATGTTAAAAGTACCAGACCCAAAACTGACCACTGCAGGACTCCACTAGATATGTCCACACAGTGAGCCATTGATAACTACTCTGAGTACAATCTTTTTACCAGTTATACACCCACTTTATAGTAATTTCACATAACTAGGGAAATGTAGTCTCTCTAATGAGAATCTCATGTGGGACTACTATTAAACAAGCTGCGCAATAATTTAGCAGCATTACTATTTGCATTGGAGTGGGTCTGTGTTGCACAGGTCATCCTGAATATGTTCAAAGAGTTAGGACACTTCTTACTCACAGAGGGTGTAAAAACTGGGAATGGACTCATGTCATAGTCTCAGTCTCATATGTCTTGCTTACAGTAAGGATTGCAAAAGAACTACATCTCATGTGGGTTAGTCTCAATGTGATATGTGCTACATAAAGTTGATTGGTTTTAAATATACAGGGTGCCAGATCCTCAGTTGCTCTCAATCAAGGTAGCTCCACTGAAATTGCCGATATTCACCAGTTGAGGAACTGGCCACAGTACTTAGTTACAAGTAAATTACATTTTTACAAAGTCATCTTAGTTCAATGAGAATTCTCTTTCAATTAATGATCAGTTTTGGTTAAAAGCAACATTTTACTGAGAGATGTAATACCTGTATAAAGAAACGTGTTCGTATGTCCTCCAATTACAACATCCACTCCTCTCACTTTTTGAGCAATCTTTTGATCCACAGTGAAACCAGAGTGTCCTAGTGCAATAATTTTGTTAACTCCCAGTGTGATAAGTTTATCCACATGTGGCTGCAATGCTTCAATTTCATCTTCAAAATATATCTCCTTGCCTTAAAAAAAAAAAAAAAAAAAAAAGGAGAGAGAGAGAGAGAGAGAAAGGAGATTATTAATATTTATGAGGTGTCTAAAAATACTTGTGTTTTCACAAGATCAGATTATTGAAACAGCCGATGGACTATGGCCAGAGTCCCACAAACTGTGGGGAGCTCTGGCCTCTCTCATTATTTAAATGCCCATTTCTGCCATCAAACACGGGATTCTAGGTTGTGAGGTGTAAATGATCTCTGAATTTTAGTTGCCCCAGGGTCCCACATTCCTTTACAGAATGAAGCAAATGGGAGTCTTTTAATTAGCTTTATTGGGAGTTGGTTCAGACTTTTAATCTGGCCCAGTGTTTTCAAGTACTGTATAAGCAACCTGAACATTTGCGCTCAGTCTACCAACATTTATGAATAGTATATAACTATATATATACACATAAAACAAAGCTGTAATGCCAAGAAAAGATGCCGGTGATACCAGCCAACAGAGCAAAGCTCCAATGGTTTTTGACTGCCATTAGAACTGAGAAACAGAAAGTTACATTCAGGTTTGTCTCATATGCATCATTTGGGTGTAAATATAACATTTTTTTGCCATATTACTTCCTACTGATTTTTCCTTAGAATCTTTCTTCTTCTCCCATGTTAATTCTTCTCCCACAAAGTCTCCCCTCATCCTGGCTTATTTTGTTTGTCTCCTTTCTATTTCCACAGCAGTTCCCTCAGAGTCCTCCTGCACTAAATCTGCAGGCTCAGAGCCAAATCCTACTTGCCTTCCATATGCAAATTATCTCATTGAATGAGATGAATCATACGATTTCTGACTGTCAGTGGTACACAGCAATAGCAAAGCCTGAAGTGGAATTACTTCCCTGAAGGGAGAACCCAAAGATAGAGATTAAAAAGGGGTAATGTTTACCCAGCTCACAGCGTTGAGAAATCTTATGGTTTCTCTGAAATGTTTCTATTTTATCATTTCAGAAAAATTTCATTTATAATACAAACATGTACTCTCTCTCTACTGTATTTGCTGTGTCTCGGTCACACTCTTGATTTCTACAAAAAGGATAAAAAAGCAGCTATCCCAGGTGCTAGGTTCCCTTGACAAAGTTTTAAAATACAGTTCTTATAAATTACTGATCAACAAATTCTCCTTAAACTCTCCGGCCAAAAATGACTAACTAGAAAATAAACCACTCAAATTCCACCTCCCATCCCTCACAATTCTCCTCCATTCCCACGCATCTTGGGAGAATATAGGAGCCTTTCAGCATACCCTAGAGATCAACAGATCTGGGCTATTTCATAGCAAAGGGGAGAGTAAGAACTAGTCCCAAGTCCAATGCTAAATGTTGCAAGAAATAAAGAGTTACTGCAACAGAGGAACATTGACAAAGCAATATTATGGGGTTACGTAAATTGTCAAACTGTAACAGTTCTGTTGTTGCCTAAGTGTAACCCAGGATTCAAAACAAAACACACAACTTATTGCTTAGTGCTTGGTCACCCCTTCTCAAAAGTTTAAATTTAGTTTAAAAAAAAAAAAATCTAAGTTTTTTATATAACAGTTATTCATCTTTTTCTTTGTGGATCAGCAATTCTATTATTTCTTTTTCAGTGTGTTAAACTAACAGGAAATAAGTTTTCTAATTTCTTTAAACTTTAGAAAGAAACAGAAAAGGCAACTAAACAGCACTATTTTTTAACAAGACGACAAGATAATGGGCTGGGTGCCAAAAGTATTAGGCACGTGTCCAAGGATAAAATAATTAGCTGCTACCATAAGGATATGATTAAAAGAGCAGGATCACAATTCCAATAACATGGTTGTGGTATTGTTCTGGAAAACAGCTCAGAGCGATATTTGTTGACAAGTGTTCTCTATTGAATATTTCTACTATTCTACAGACAGGAGAAGTTATCAAGATACTGAAGTCAAAAGTTACGTGCAAAAATGTGATTTATTTTGCAGCACAAAATGCGTGCTAAGCACCTCACAGTACAAATAAAAAGACATGGTTCCTATTCTACAGATCTTACAATATAATGAATGAATAAATGCTGTCTTCCTTATTTACCAATACTTGGCAATTGTTGTAGGAAAAAACCTAGTAGGGTGACTCAAATGTGGCAGGTGGATTTAGTAGTGCATAGGACATCTTTTAAAAAAAGCTACCAATTAATAGCTTCATCGTTTGCGCTATGGATTATTAAAGTAGACTTCACTCTCTGTTTCCAGATATTTATTAGCAATCCTTACTGAGGGAGAGAGAGAGAGAGCGACAGCGAGCGCTATGGGAACATTGGGATTAAGGTCCCACTGTTTCAAAAGAGTTATGATTATAATATGGTGATAGTTGTGAACAGACTGTGAAGGTGACAATAGTAGCAGTAGCGATGAAAGACATCTAGTGATAATACAAAACAAATTTATATAAACTTGCAGAGAAAAATGGCAGTGCAAAATCCACACTTTATTCTAAACAGTAGTCTCTGAGGATCTGGAAAGTCCTGTAAGAGCACAAGATTTCAGGGTAACTAAGGTGAATCTGAGAATAAACTCAACTGAACTACCTGAAATAAAGTGTGCCTATTAGACATGTCATCTTCCTGGAATCCAATCTCACAGTGACTTACTTTTTAGATTAAGGAACTAGGTTAATGGTTAACTCACCAACCCATAATTTCAGCCAGGAGTTTATCAGCACCGCAGATTGCTAAGTCATTTGTGACATAAATCACAGTATGCAGAAACTGAATCACCTTTTGAAAGCTACTGAAGGCTTCATACACTAAAGAGGTGTACAAGTAAAAAAGGAGAGAGTTACAAAAATTGTGTTTGCTACATATGGTGGCCCCTAGAAAACTCCCTATTAATGCCAACTGCTTTTCGATTCTCAGCTATACCACAGTATGTACTTAGTCTGTGACTGCTTTAGCTTTGCCTAAGAAAGTAATAAGCCTGTCTTAATACACCTCTACCTTGATATAACGCTGTCCTCGGGAGCCAAAAAATCTTACCGTGTTATAGGTGAAACCGCGTTATGTTGAACTTGCTTTGATCCACCGGAATGCGCAGCCCCGGCCCCCCGGAGCACTGCTTTACCACGTTATATCTGAATTCGTGTCACATAAGGTCGCGTTATATCGAGGTAGCCGTGTACTACTACTTCTCTTTTGGCTCCTTATTGGGTCTTTCAGTACAATTATAACCGTCTCTAGGTTTTGCTACAAATTTATTAAAATATGTCCTTTTACTTAACAGCAGTTGTAATTCACCACCATCGAAATTCTGCTCCAATATCTTTCACAGCTACAGAAAGGCTAAATTGACAGTACGTATTGTGCCTCTCTCAAAATAGATAAACTATGACACCGTTCCTCGAGAACTTATTTTAATTCCTAGCATGTCCAATTTAGACAACTTTCTGGATTGCCTGGATGAGAAACCAGTGCTCAGGGAATACATAGGCTCTGAGCCAGGAGCTTTCCCACATTGCTTCATGGATATTGTGCAAGCAGGGATATTGTGCAAGCAGAAATGCTAGGGGCTGAGACTGCCAACCTCCCTGGCTGGGACAACACTCATAGGTAAACATTTGGAACATATCAGTTAAAAGAAAATGTCTGTTAAGTGCTGTATTATTTGTCACACATCTTATGCATGTATATTCATCTCTCTCTTCATACCCTCAGCACATATAAGCTTCTCATTTTGCACAGGCAAAAGGAAGAATAAATTTTTCCTTGTTATTCCTTAGAGGAAAAGGATGGATTCAAATAACCCAGCCTCGTATGTCAGAAGGCAGATTAAAAGTTTCTGTTGACCACAGAGAGGTCTCCTCTGTGGATGTGTTTAACCATTTGCATTGGACTTTTATGTCAGTTGTACATTTGAATACTTTGTTTAAATATTATCATACCTTCCCTATTCTGGGCTAATTTACACCTTCATTTTTACAGTTATGATGTTATTTCAGTAAGTAATGGTCAGAAAAGTAGTAATATCTTCCTTGTATTGAAGATGATTTAAAAAAAAAATGCTATGTTCAATGCACTTTAATTCCATTGTGTGTCTAGTTTAAAACCAGAGGGGAATGCCAGGTCCTTTTATTAGGCATGGAAGTGGCTCTTTTGCACCTACAATGATGTCCTGCATCTGACTGAAAGGGCAAGGTGAGAAACTCTAATGTGAAATGGTGTTTTTATTATTCTAAAATACAATTATCTGTTCTTAAAATCAGAAGTAGTCTATTTTTGTCTAATTCCTTTACACTAATTAAATAAACCTTGATCACTGGAACAACTTATTTGTCAGAAGAGGATGAGTCTATGCTTCATCACTTCTGCTATCAGTCACTGATAGAAAATAATTGTGATTCCTTCTGTAGTCTAATTTCTGGTATATACTTGGGATGCCAAAAAACACAGGGGGACAAATTCTGCCCTCAGATACACATATGCAACTCCCACTGACTTCAGTGGGATTTGGGCATGTATCTGAGGGCCGAATTACATTCCTCAGAACTCAAAATTTTCAGATTGTAATAAACTCTGTAAAAACACATTTTCCTTAATTATACAAGACGTATTCATGTCTTCAGGCTCTCTTATGTGGTCAATAAGGAGAAAAATATACAAGCCTTTTTTTTTTTTTTTTTTTTTTTTATTTTATTTTAAATTTAACACCCCCTTATTGCAGTGTTTCGCGTGTTCTAAATGGATCTGTGTATGGAACACATCTTTTCATATAGCTCGAACATCCAGCAGTTAAAAACAGTCAGATGGCCAGGGAGCTGAATAATACAAAAGTTCTATAGGCAACTAAAACCCTCCATCTGTATTCATTCATTCATACTAGGAAACTATATATAGTTAAAATTTTAGCATTTGACTGTTTAAGAACATAAGAACGGCCATACTGTGTCAGACCAAAGGTCCATCTAGCCCAGCATCCTGTCTTCCGACAGTGGCCAATGCCAGCTGCCCCAGAGGGAATGAACAGAACAGGTAATCATCAAGTGATCCATCCCGTCGCACATTCCCAGCTTCTGGCAAACAGAGGCTAGGGACACCATCCCTGCCCATCGTGGCTAATATCCATTGATGGACCTATCCTCCATGAATTTATCTAGTTCTTTTTAGAACCCTGTTATAGTCTTGGCCTTCACAACAGTCTCTGGCAAGGAGTTCCACAGGCTGACTGTGCGTTGCTTGAAGAAATACTTCCTTTTGTTTGTTTTAAACCTGCTGCCTATTAGTTCCATTTGGTGGCCCAAATCGTTCTTGTGTTATGAGAAGAAGTAAATAACACTTCCTTATTTACTTTCTCCACACCAGTCATGATTTTATAGACCTCTATCATATCCCCCCTTAGTCATCTCTTTTCCAAGTTGAAAAGTCACAGTCTTATTAATCTCTCCTCCTACGGCAGCCGTTCCACACCACTAATATTTTTTTTTTGCCCTTTTCTGAATCTTTTCCAAGTCCAATATACCTTTTTTGAGATGGGACAACCACATCTGCATGCAGTATTTAAGATGTGGGCATACCATGGATTTATATAGAGGCAATATGGTATTTTCTGTCTTATTATGATCTCTTTCTTAATGATTCCCAACATTCTGTTCGATTTTTTGACTGCCTCTGCACATTGAGTGGATGTTTTCAGAGAACTATCCACAATGACTCCAAGATCTCTTTCTTGAGTGGGAACACCTAATTTAGACCCCATCATTTTATATATGTAGTTGGGATTACGTTTTCAAATGTGCATTACTTTGCATTTATCAACATTGAATTTCATTAGCCATTTAGTTGCCCAATCACTTAGTTTTGAGAGATCCTTTTATAGTTCTTCACAGTGACTTAACTATCTTGAGTAGTTTTGTATCATCTGCAAATTTTGCCACCTCACAGTTTACCCCTTTTTCCAGATCATTTATGAATATGTTAAATAGGACTGGGCCCAGTACAGACCTATGGGGGACACCACTATTTACCTCTCTCCATTTTGAAAACTGACCATTTATTCCTACCCTTTTAACCAGTTACTAGTCCATGAGAGAACCTTCCCTCATATCCCTTAACAGCCTTTGGTAAGGGACCTTGTCAAAGGCTTTCTGAAAATCTAAATACACTATATCCACTGGATCCCCCTTGTCCACATGCTTGTTGACCCTCTCAAAGATTTCCGGTATACTGGTGAGGCATGATTTCCCTTTACAAAAACCATGTTGACTACTCCCCAACAAATTATGTTCATCTATGTGTCTGACAATTTTGTTCTTTCCATAGTTTCAACCAGTTTGCCCGGTACTGAAGTCAGGCTTACTGGACTCTAATTGCCGGGGTCACCTCTGGAGCCCTTTTTAAAAATTGGCATCACATTAGCTATCCTCCAGTCATTTGGTACAGAAGCGGATTTAAATGATAGGTTACAGACTACAGTTAGTAGTCCTGCAATGTCACATTTGAGTTCCTTCAAAACTCTTGGGTGAATACCATCTGTTCCTGGTGACTTATTACTGGTCAATTTATCAATTTGTTCCAAAACCTCCTCTAATGACGCTTCCAATCTAAGACAGTTTCTCAGATTTGTCATCTAAAAAGAACGGCTCAGGTTTGGAAATCTCCCTCACCTCCTCAACCGTGAAGACCGATGCAAAGAATTCATTTAGTTTCTCCACAATGGCCTTGAGTGCTCCTTTAGCATCTCGATCATCCAGTGGACCCACTGGTTTTTTAGCAGGCTTCCTGCTTCTGATGGACTTAAAATTTTTTATGCTATTACTTTTTGAGTCTTGGGCTAGCTGTACTTCAAATTCTTTTTTGGCCTTCCTAATTATATTTTTACACTTCATTTGCCAGAGTTTAGGCTCCTTTCTATTTTCCTCAGTAGAATTTAACTTCCACTTTTTAAAGGATGCCTTTTTGCCTCTCACTGCTTCTTTTGCTTTGTTGTTTAGCCACTGTGGCTCTTTTTTTGGTTCTCTTACTATGTTTTTTTTAATTTGGGGTATACATTTAAGTTGAGCCACTACTATGGTGTCTTTAAAAAGTTTCCATGCAGCTTGCAGGGATTTTACGTTTGGTGCTTTGTCTTTCAATTTCTGTTTAAACGAACCTCCTCATTTTTGTGTAGTTCCCCTTTCTGAAACTAAATGCTACAGTGTTGGCCCGCTGTGGTGTTTTCTCCACCACTGGGATGTTAGAGTTAATTATATTATGGTCACTATTACCAAGCGGTACAACTATATTCACCTCTTAGACCTGATCCTGTGCTCCATTTAGGACTAAATCAACAATTGCCTCTCCTCTTGTGGGTTCCAGGACTAGCTGCTCCAAGAAGCAGTCATTTAAGGTATCAAGAAACTTTATCTCTGCATCCTGTCCTGAGGTGACATGTACCCAGTCAATATGGGGATAGTTGAAATCCCCCATTCTTATTGATTTTTTTTTTATTTTAATAGCCTCTCTAATCTCCCTGAGCATTTTACAGTCACTATCACCATCCTGGTCAGGTGGTCGGTAATATATCCCTAACGCTATATTCTTATTATTCAAGCATGGAATTACTATCCATAGAGATTCTATGGTACACTTTGGTTCATTTAAGATTTTTACTTCATTTGATTCTATACTTTCTTTCACATCTAGTATCACTCCCCCACCAGCACGACCTGTTCTGTCCTTCCAATATATTTTGTACCCTGGTATTATTGAGTATCCTCATTCCACCAAGTTTCTGTGATGCCTAGATCAATATCCTCATTTAATATGAGGCACTCTAGTTCACCCATTTTATTATTTAGACTTCTAGCATTGGTATATAAGCACTTTAAAAACTTGTCACTTTTTAGCTGTCTCCCATTACATGATGTAATTGAATTAGACTTTTTTCATTTGACTGTTCCTCATCAGATCCTACCTGTATTTTATCATCTTCCATCCTCTCCTCCTTAATAGGACATAAAACAGTGGTTCTCAAACTTTTGTACTGGTGACCCCTTTCACATGGCAAGCCTCTGAGTGTGACCCCCCCATATAAATTAAAAACACTTTTTTATATATTTAACATCATTATAAATGCTGGAGGCAAAGCAGGAATTGGGGTGGAGGCTGACAGCTTGCGACCCCCCATTTAATAACCTTGCGACCGCCCTGAGGGGTCCCGACCCCCAATTTGAGAACCACTGACATAGAGAATCTCCATTAATAGATCCTCCCCTAAGGGATGTCGCTATTTGGACCATGTGCTACTCCGTTTACATTGTTTATATGTATATGGTTTGTTCCTGCTATACTAAAGAAAAGCATACCTGGATTTGAAAGGAAAGATGTTTCCTTAGTAGTATAGCCAACAATTCCGATTTTTTCTGAACCAACAAGTAGTATTTTATAAGGCTGAAAATATCCAGCGATCCTGGATGCTACTGATCTGCTTGCCTGAATGTTTGCACTCAGAATTGAAAAATTAACATTTTTAAGTAGCGGATCCAATAATCCATCCAGACCATTATCAAACTCATGGTTCCCCAAAGCCTACGAAAAACAAAAAGGAAAAATATTAGACACCCCCAAATAATCACTGTAAGTGCTCTCTCAGAAATTACATACTGGGCATTTCTAGCATAGACGCTCTCCCGTCGACTCTGGTACTCCAATGGAGTGAGAGGACAGGCGGAATCGAATGGGGAGCGTCAGCAGTCAACTCACCGCAGTGAAGACACCGCAGTGAGTAGATCTAACTACGTCAACTTCAGCTATGTTATTCACGTAGCTGAAGTTGCGTAATTTAGATCGATCCCCCGAGTGTAGACCAGACCAAATACAAAATTAAAATGCAAATACAGCACACTGCCATGTAAAATGTAAACTACTAAAAAAATAAAGGGAAAGTTTAAAAAAAGATTTAACAAGGTAAGGAAACTGCTGCTGTGCTTGTTTCGTTTAAATTAAGATGCTTAAAAGCAGCATTTTTCTTCTGCATAGTAAAGTTTCAAAGCTATCTTAAGTCAAGGGTCACTTGTAAACTTTTGAAAGAACCACCATAGCGTTTTGTTCAGAGTTAGGAACATTTCAGAGTTACCAACAACCTCCATTCCCCAAGTGTTCCTAACTCTGAGGTTCTACTGTAGTAGCACTACCTCCCCTACCTTGTCTCGCCAACATTCAGTGACCAGGCTTTCAGCTCAAGGCAAATATTACCTCGCCTTTTGCCGCAGGTTCACAACATCCTTCACTGCTTCACCAGGCCAACCTAAGGGCTCAGCTGGGAGCTCTGCCCCTGTCTCCCAGGGGCCCCTGTGGTTCTTACTGAGCACCAGCCACTGCCCAACCTGCGCATCTGGCGAAGCGCTGCGACGGCGCAAGCCTTAGCGGGTCAATTTCAAAACGCAGGGAACTGGAACCCATTTCCCTGCAGCTACACCACCACCCTGCGCCCTTCCCTTGCACCAGCCCCCTCATGCTGCCTCTCCAGCCGCACCCCAGCCCGGCAGCGCCCCCGATCATGCACCACCTATGCACACACACCTCTCCTCCCGTAGCCCCAAGTTGCACTAGAGCCGCCGCCCTTGCCTGACCCCCCGCGAGGTGAGAGGCGCCTGCGCCTTACCATAGCATCGTAGCCCAGGAGGTTCATGAAGCGCACCACTTCCCGCCCCTTGAAGTAGCTGAACCACACCGTGCCCTGGTACTGGTCGCCGGCGTCCAGGAGCAGCACGTTGGGGTGGGTGGCTCGGATCTCCTGGATCTTGGTGTATCTCCGCGCCACCCCGCCATAGCAATCCTGGGGGCGGCCGCTGGGGCGGCTCTGACACTTGCCGGAGTCGCGGCTGGTCTGTTCCACCCGCGCGTGGACGTCGTTGGTGTGGAGGAGCGTGAGCTGGAAGGCGGCCCGGGCGGCGTGCGCCAGGCACAGCAGCGCGGCCAGCCCCAGCCAGGGGCTGAGCGTCCCGCGCAACCTCCCCATGCCTGCCCCGCGCGCAGCTGCTGCAGCTTAAAGCGGGGCCCCACGGGGCCGGTAGCACCGAGGAAGATCCATGGCAGGTAGTGGGAGGGTTTGACGGCTCCTCCACCCTCCCCACAGGGCTTGAGTGTGGGCGGTTAATCTAATCTAATCTTTGTGTTCCTGCAGCTGCCGAAGTGCGGGGTGGGGAGAGATACAAGGGTGTCCGAAGAGTGCCCTATCCCAGATAAAGTTACACACACTGTTCCTTCCCCTGCCTCGCTCGAAACGGGGCGAGGCCGGGCGGCTGAGAAATTGCGTGTTCTTGCTTTGCCCTGCAGCCGCAGGAGGCCGGGCTAGGCAATATGTATAGTCCTGTCAACAGGACGTGATTCAGGCGCCAGGGTGGCTTGGCCAGCAGAGTGTTTGAGTTGGCGATCACGGGCTATTTGCAAGAACTGCATTGGCTAGCTGTTCCTCCTAGAACACCTGTAATCCACACGCACTTTGTCAACAGATTTAACTTGTAATGGGCAAGAGTTTTCACTGCGTCGGTTTGCCTAAATCCCTCATGAAAATACAGCCACAGCTCGGGTGGGGATGGACTGCTCCTCAGCAATCCCCTGAGAGGAAAACTCCACCAGGAACCGTCCCGTTCTCACAAGAAGCCTCAGTGTATCTTTAATGTGCAGGCAGAGCACGCAAGACCTGTTTTAAGGTATTTTCCACCAATGACCCCATAATACTTGGGCTGTCAGTCCCAGGGCCTGGGGTGGGCTCCAGTTGTGAGCCCCGCAGGGCTGACAGCTTGGGGTAGTGGGGGAGCTGGTAGCTGGCAGGGGGCTCCAACTGTCAGTGCCCCACAATGTCTAACACAGGTAAGTCAGTGGAAGGTGAGGACGAGCACTGCTGACAGAAGGAGCATAGTGTGAACATGAAACACTGCTTTAATTACTGCTCTGACTGTACATCCCTTTAAGTTGACTTAATTTTGTAGTGTAGGGCAAGTCTATCCACTTCATAATTGCTTAAAATTAAGGTGCCATTTTAACCTTAAATAGTGTCACCAGTACAATAGTCTATTTAATTATAGCTTTAGTGATCTTATTGTCGTTTCAGTAGATTTCACATACTGATTTAAAAATAAGACCTTTCTGTTCTGTGGTTGGATGCTAAATTTATAGCTGAGGCTTGAGTATATATAGTGAGGTAGAAAACAACAGAGGGTTTGAAATGATAAACAACTTTAGAGAATAGATTTAAATTGCAAGTGACAGCTGGGATGAAAATTATAATAAAGCTTCCTCGTAGTTGGTGGATGTAGTTCCACATGTTTTATATTTATTACACAACCAAATTACCAGAGAGCAAAGAAAGACTATTTGATAGCCTTTGTGTAAGTACTGTAACTATTGTATGTCAAAGCATTTCTTCACACGATCTGATTTTGCAAGTCGTTTCCTTGTTTTATCTCCACATCACTCTTGAAAACAAAAATTTGTAACTGTGGGGAAAATGATACTTTATCACAGGGTTGGGTAAGGCTGTATCAATTGCTGTCTTTTTCGTGTTGGGATGATGTCAGGCCCATGTCTCCTTGGAATCTGAAGTTGCTGAGATGGAATTTGCACTGAGTTCGGTCTATGTTCCCTTCTCCCCTCCAACCCCAGTTTACTGAAAAGTAAATGAAGTTTCGTATTTTTCTGCACTGTTATGTCCTGTGCGTGGTTTGTGAACATTGACTGAAGAATCCATCCATGTCGGAATTTAGATAATGGAGATTTCTACAGGCATCAAAGAATCCTGCTATAAAGTGAAGTGATCTGTGACTACCAGAACAGTATGAAAAGCTATCTAATTTCATCTGCTTCTCAGCTGTTAGGATGTCTCTTTTCCTCAACCTACAAAGTTAGGTTGATGTACGTCACCTTTCATCAACCTGTTTGTGCCTCTCTCTACACTGAAAATTGTCTCTGACAGATGTAAACGCCCCGTTATGGTGATGCAGTAAAACCACCTTCCCATATGGTGCGGAGCCATGGTCGACCCACCGAGGTCAATGTAGTTTCAGTGAAGACACTGTGCAACCTTTGGTGATCCTAACAGTCCATCAGCAGCTGTCCCAAAATGCCCCATTCCCTGAGACAGTGACCATTCTGATCACAATTGTGAACTCCACTGCCCAGGGCTCACAGAGATCAGAAGCCACACACCCCTTAAAAGCTCCCACATATATTTGAAATGCCTTTTCCTGGTTGCTCAGCTTGGCAAGCATACCTACCAGCACTCCCTGTCAAATAAAGTAAAAATACTAAATGAATCAAACTGTACCAGAGAATCTCTCTGGATAGAAATTCCTTGCTTGAACATTCAGAGTATAGAAGTAGGAAATTTACTACCAACCACCTTACCAGGATGGTGATGGTGACTGTGAAATGCTCAGGGAGATTAGAGAGGCTACAAAGGCAGAAAACAATATAGTGGAGGATT
Organism: Terrapene triunguis; assembly: GCF_002925995.2. NCBI lineage: Eukaryota > Metazoa > Chordata > Testudines > Emydidae > Terrapene > Terrapene triunguis. The sequence goes on from NW_020664393.1 coordinate 21,966,736, forward strand.
TTACCTATCCTCCTATTGACTGGGTACATGTCACCTGAGGAAAGGATAGATGACTGCTTTGAAGAGCAGCTTGTGCTGGAACTCCAGGGGAGAGGCAATTCTTGATTTAGTCCTTAGTGGTCCAAGAGGTGAATATAGCTGAACCGCTCCTTAATAGAAATCATAAAGTAATTAAATTTAATATCTTTGGGAGGGGGAATGCCAAAGAAATGCTATTGTCGTGGGTTTAACATAAAAAAGGGGAACTACACATAAATGAGGAAGTTAGTTAAAAGGAACAGTCACAAGGGGGAAATGCTTGTAAACTGCATAGAGACTATTATAAAAACTACATAGTAGGTGTTCAAACTAAATGTATACCTCAAATAAAAGAAAAAACAGTAAGAGGAGCAAAAAATAAAGGCGGGGGGGGGGGGGGAATGCTACCATGGCTAAACAGCAGAATAAAAGAGGGTGTTAGATGCAAAAAAGCATCCTTTAAAAATTGGAAGTCAAATCCCTGGGAGGAAAATAGAAAGGAGCATAAACTCTGGGAAATCAAATGTAAATAATAAAGCAGGCCAAGAAAGAATTTGAAGAGCAACTAGCTAAAGATACAAAAACTAACAGCAAAAAAAAAAATGTATATCAGAAGCAGGAAACCTGCAGAACAGTCAGTGGGGCTGCTGGTCAACTGAGGTGCTAAAGGGGCATTCAAAGAATATGGGGCCATTATGGAAAAGCTAAATGAATTCTTTGTATTGATTCCCATGCCTGAGCCATTCTTTTTAGGTGACAGATCTGAGGAACTGTCCAGGATTGAGATGTCAATTGAAGAAGTTTTGGAACAAATTGATGCATTAAACAGTAATAAGTCACAAGGACCAAATGGCATTCGCCCAAGAGTTCTGAAGGAACTCAAATATGAAATTGCAGCACTACTAACTGTGGTATTGTGAAAGTAGAATGAATTATATTGTAAAAATAGAATGGATTAAAGAAATGCTGTATGTACCTTTAAGCAGAAATAAGGAATGCTGAAATACAGGTGTCAGGAAAAGGAACATTAAGGCATAAACAATGAGTCCGCTTAAGCTAATGGTGGAACATCAGCCAGAGATCTGTAAAAGTTAGTAAGAAAATTGAATATGTATGTCTAGCCTCGGGTAAACTTGTCAGTTCTGCTTTCTTTGTCCTCTTGTTAAGTTCGCGCCCTTTTTATCTGTATAAATTAAGGTAGTGTGGGTCTTGGATGGTGCTCACGTTATCTGGGTGTTATTAGCAGAGCGCTGTGCTAATAAAACAGAGTGGTCTGACAAACTGTGAGTCCTGAGTCTAACTTTGACAATTTGGAGGTCCCACTGAGATGGCAACCGTCTTCACTGGGGCCGTGTGATTCCTGATCATTTTTGTAGGATGACCGTGGCAGCCGGCACCTGGGCATTTGGCCCGAGCGGTCCTCCTCCTGAACGGAAGGGCGCACAACCACAGTGAAGTCTACGCCATCGAACCTGTTGGTTCCCACTCAGTTCTGGTAGGGATCCCGGGATCTGACATCAGGAATCTGGTCAGGTAATTATTTCTGTGTTTTGTCCGGACTGAGGACTGTCCTGTCTCTGTGTCTATCCGTCCTCCTGTGGAGTGTTTGAGTCTGGGTGCCATCTCCGTCCGGGGATCGGCCGACCAAAGGGTTCCTGTCCCCGTGGTCTGAGTGAGTGAAATCTGTACAATCGCAGCTGCACCGCACCTTGGGTAAAACCCTTGGTGTGAAAGCAAGGGCGATTGAGGCAGTAGCCTGTGGGCTCCTTTTGTGTGTTGCACCGGGCATCGCTCTGACGAACCCGAATTTCCTTCTTGTGTGATTGGTGTGTGTAAAGTCCTCCTGTATGGGTAACCAGACGTCTAAGTCGGGACAGTTCCCTAAAGGAACGCCGGCTCATTTTATGTATTTTAGGAAGGGTCCGGACTCCTGTAAATTTCTGGAAAAATGGTCTAGGCTAACTCAGTGGCCACTGTTAAAATCTTGGAATAAAGACCGAGTGAACGTCTTAAAAGACAAACTTGGCCAACCTAAAACTAAATTGGCTAAAGGAGAGGTTAATTGTTTCATGCAGTGGTGGGAAGAGGCAAATCGTAGGTGGAGAAAATCAAAACTTGTCTCTCTCAAATATTCAAATAATAAGTTAAAAGCTTTATTAAAAGCCTCCTCTCCCACCACCAGACCGAGCGCTCCCCTTTACCCCATTCTCCAAAAAAACCCAACCCGGATCGATCCCAACCCCCTCCATACTCCCATCTCATTGTAAAAAGGACAAAAAGCCCCTTGTTCTGTTCCCCTTCGTTGTCTGCCTCAGAAACTGATTCTTTAGTTTTCCACTACCAATTCAGCATGGAGGGTGGGCTCCTCAACTAGCCCCCCCCCCTTCCTGGTCCCTTTCCTTAAACATTTCTTTCAAACTTGTGAAATGACCACAATATCACTCACAAAAACGGTTCATTGGAAAAAGCAGGATCGGGCCCAGACAAGTAGGCAAGCAACAGATAAAGAAACTGAAAAACAGGTTGGAAGCCCTAAGGGCAGAGTGTCAGGAGTAAGAAAAGCAGTAAGTGCAAGCATGAACCCCTGGAAGAATACTTAAATTGGTGAAATCTGAGTTGATAAAGGTGTCATTTTGGGAGATAAACAAGTGATTTAAGGAAAGAAAGTGAAAAGTTAACTCTACAGAGGCTGGAAAGAATTAAGCAGTTAAACCTTGTAAAAATGTTAAGGACCATGTTAAAAAAAAATCTTGGTTTCTTTGCAGCCATTCTGAAGGGAAAATGAGCCCTTTTCCAAAAGAATGTCTGTAAATAATCCAAATAAAAAGACTATCTGATTGAAATCATTTGACTATGGACAATTTAGTCAAATTTGCTAAAAACATGGGAGGGGGTTCTATTGGAACTTAACTGACCCAAATGTATAAAGGGAATATAATCTGTATACAGCTATGTAAAAACAGAGCAGTGTAGAAGGAATGTTAAGGAAAAGAAAATGTGTATGTATCTGTCTGTGGAAATATGTGAGGTTCTAAGGACCTAAACCAACACACCTGGTTTGTAAAACTCCTGTTTTGTAGGTTTAAGATAAATTGGTTTTGTTTTGTTTTTAATAATGCCACTAAAAATCCATTTGACTCTTTAATTCAAAGTTGCAAAACTGACAAGACCTTTTTGCCAGACACAAGTAATCAGTGTTGTTTGGCTTTGGGATTTGGCATTTAACCCTTAAGGGGTAACTTGATTCTTTTACAAAATTTAAAATGTTTTTAAATAAAGACCAAGTCATGGCTGCAGCAGGGCAGTCAAAATCAGAAGAATAGGGAGAGATTCTGGATTATTTTTGTTTGTTTGTTTTTGTAACAAAATAGCAGATGAGAGCTGTAGTAAAAGACTAAAGACAGTGCCCCTCTGAAGCAACAGCAGGGGTGAGGTGCACAAAACAAAAAGAAGCAATGTTAGAAACACTGAGCCTTGGGATGGCTCTGTGTAATCAGACTGTCACTTTGATAAGGGTACATGATTGATATGTATAGAAGTTAAACTATAGAAGGAATGTGCATTTTCCCCAGGACATGTGCATTAGAAGGGGTGAAAGAAATGCAAGCGAAACATGCTACTTAATTAAAATCCTATCAGGGCTCCAATGAAGCCACAATAGATTGTGTTTTCTTTTTCAGATCTCTTTGTGTTTTGGAAGCAAGAGTTAAAAGTAATCAAAACTCTGGTAAAAGTTAATGGTGTCTGCTGATGGCTTTGAATCCAAAAGCCAAGTCTGTGTTGATGCAAATTACCTAACTGATTAGAGAGAAAAAAAAAAGTCTCAGCTTACTGTAAGCACTGATTTAGCTGAGTTCTCTATCAATCTTGGCACTGAATGGCAGAAAGTTACCAATCATCTGTTAAAAGGTAAAAAGGTAACATAGTTCCTAGAAAAAACAAAACAAAAAGGCAATGTGGGAAACTGAACCATTCATATTATAAACACAAATGGGGACATGTTGAGAATTGCCACTGCAGAAAGACATAACAGCTTACCATTGGTATAACATATTTTCTGAATGGTCTCCCACAACTACTGGCATACTAATGATACTACTACCCCTAATTGTTTTTGGTTTTAAATTGTATGTGTTTAATTGAAATGTTTGCAATGTGCTGTTCGATAAAACAAATGTATGCAAAGCTAGAGCCACAGGCTCAAATCACCTCCCAGTATTTTCTTTTATGTGGACTAAATAAGAAGTGACACTGGCGATTAATAACATTGGTCTACAATTTTTGAGAAGTCGTCTGCTTCAGAGATAAAATGTGCTATTTATTATGTATTTTGATGTGCTGAATTCAAATATGACAATTAAAACAACTGATTGGCTACTGTTTCTAAGATATTTAAGTTTTTACATTTTATGTCTATGTATATTGTGTAGATAATAGAGTTTTAATCATAAATTGTAAACCTAGGTCTTTTCATGTGTTTATGGTTGCTTTACATGATAATATTTCACCTGTCCTGTTTATGTAACACTTTAAAAATCATCAAAAGGGTTATATAAATAAAATTTATTATGAAACAAAAGGCAAAAAACTATTCTGTACATAGTTTAGTCCTATTCAGTGTCTACTCGGCGCTTCTTGGCTTGTCTCTTGTATTCATTAAATGGAGCATCTCTTGTCACTGTCCAGCAATAGTCTGCAAGCATTGATGGGCTCCATTTGCCCTGAATGCGTTTCTCCATTGTTGCAATGTCCTGGTGAAATCGCTCGTCGTGCTCGTCGCTCACTGCTCCGCAGTTCGGTGGAAAAAAATCTAGATGAGAGTGCAAAAAATGTATCTTTAGTGACATGTTGCAACCAAGGCTTTTGTATGCCTTGAGGAGGTTTTCCACCAACAACCTGTAGTTGTCTGCCTTGTTGTTTCCGAGAAAATTTATTGCCACTAACTGGAAGGCTTTCCATGCCGTCTTTTTGGCTGCATTTTGGCTGTAGAGCAGTGTAATCTTAGTGTCAAAAGGGGAATATGTAGGAGCAGGATTTTATAATGTCCCATAAGAATTAATGTATGATTTGATTTCATCCTGCTAGTCACCCTTTTTGAATAGCAGAAAGAAATGACTCTCTGGGACTATGAGAGTCTGTTTTCCCATATGCATTACAAATTGGGCCCTCTTTAACTCTTTGTTTTAAGATTTAGTTAGTAAGAGACAGGAGTCTCTATTGTGTCTATGTTAAGTAAATTAGAGAAACATTGAAGGCCTGGGTCTCAATGTAAATTGTCTTGGTTATTGATTGTAAAACTTAGCAAGGTTTAATTTGCAATGCCTTTTTGCTCGATATAAAATACTACTGTTTGTATTCTCAATCTGTTTGTGTGAATGAGGAATGTATGCATCAGGAAAAGATAAGGTGTGAAGGCCATTGTTATAGCCAGAGTCAAGGAAGAAGAAGTAAAGAGACTTAAAGGACATCAAAGAATCATCAGGTACTGCTTACTACCCAGACGGCTGTTAAACTGTCTGGCATCGCAGCGTGGATACATGCTTCGCAGTGTAAGAAGGCACCACCCCCAGCGAACCAATCATCACCTCAGAACCACTCAGAGTCAATTTTGACCCCAGAAGAAGATGTAGAGGAACAGCCTTCAATACCTTACAATCTACGCTCTCGTAAGGGTTACCAGACGCAGACGACGACCTAAAGTAAGGTCCAAAAAGAAGCAGTACCGAGCCTAGCGCCTGCTGCCTGGTGGACGTAAAACCATGACTGCGGTTCCCTCAGTTGAGGTTGTCAGAACCAGAAGGGCCTTGCCTCCAACATGCACCTCTGGTGGCGCCTGTTCCTCGGCTGCTGGTGTCTTAAGGTCTGGGGAGTCCACGATGACAATTATTTTATCCAGCAGCAAGTGTGGATAGCTCAGACCCTTAATATTTCTAAATGCTGGGTCTGCAGCCACATCCAGCCCACTCTCAAGCTGGTGTTCCTGTCCTGGCAATCCCACTCAATTCCCCAGACCTCACTGTGAGTCCTGAGTCTAAATTTGACAGTATATAACCTGTCGCTTAAATCAACCTCTGTACCAGATGACTGGAGGATAGTTAAGATAATAATGATTTTTTAAAAAGGCTCCAAAGGTGATCTTGACAATTCCAGACCAGTAAGCCTAACTTCAGTACTAGGCAAATTGATTCAAACTGTAGTAAAGAACAGAATGATCAGACATATAGATAAACATGATATGCGGGGAAAGAGTCCATACGTTTTCTAAAGGAAAATCATACCTCACCAATCTGTTCGAGTTCTTTAAGGGTATCAACAAGCATGTGGACAAAGGCAGTCCAGTCTATATAGTGTACTCGGTTTTCGAGAAAGCCTTTGACTACTGCACGTGTGCATAATTAATGAGCCATGCACATTTTTAATTTTTTGCGCAGAAAAAAAGCTTCTGCTGAAATGTTGCTGCAGTTCTGCCTTTTGCCCACCAGAGGGCACTGTGGTGATAGAACACAGCAGCAGCTCCCAGCCAGTGAGGGAAGAGAAAGAGCCTGCCTTCTTCCTAGCGCCTGTCAGGCAAGGTCAGGAGACAGGTGCTATGGGGAGACAGATAGCATCCGGTGCTGGGGGGGTCAGATGGGGGCTCATAATGGCTAGTGGGGGAGGACAGACTGGGGCAGGGGCTGAATGGAAGTGGAGGCACAGGGCCACAGGGGAGAGGGAGGTGCAGGGCCACATGGTGATGGAGGAGGGGGTGCAGAACTACATAGGAACTGGGGAGTTGCTGAGGGGGTACAGAGACACATGGGGACAGGGAGAGGGGGGACAGGGACACCTAGGGACAGGGAATGGCTGAGTGGTGGTACAGAGACACATGGGGACAGGGGGTGGGTGTACAGAGCCACATAGGAACAGGGGAGTGTCTGGGTGGAGGCACAGAGAAACGTGGGGATGGAGTAGGGGGTTCAGGGACACATGGGGATTGGGGGAGTGGGTGTCTGAGTTGGGGTGGAGGGACACGTGGACTGAGGGTGCAAGGACACATGGGAACAGGGGCAAATGTGCCTCACTGAATGGGAGATGCTAGGGGTCAGCCAGGGTCTGCATTGGGGAAGCTCCCTAACAATCCCTCCCTGCCCCCCCCCATAAAACCCATTCCATACTTTTCTCACCCATACCCAACAACCCTCCAAGTTCACACCCAGGCTCCTTCCCAGCAATTTACTTCCCTCTCTCTCAGCTCCTCCATTACCCCTGACTCCCCCAAGCCTTTGCACTGCTTCTGAGGGGTATGGGAAATACTGTTCTGTACTGTAGTTTAAATGAATTATTACTCAGAGTTCTGTTTCAATATGCCTAGTAAGGAATCTATTAATCAAAAAACATCTCCTGAATCTTTTTGGTTGTCTGTATTGTTAGAGATACTTGCTGACAGGTATTTTGAAATAAATGACCAAAAATAATTGAAACTGGTGTGATTATGTTGTGTTATTTTGATGAAAAAAATATGCAGAATTTTTAAATATTGTGCACAGAATTTTTATTTTTTTGTCACAGAATTCCCCCAGGAGTAACCATTGGTTTATATAATGGCATTATGATATTTTCTGTCTCATTTTCGTATACCTTTCCTAGTGGTTCCTAATACCGTTAGCTTTTTTGACAGCTGCTTCACATTGAACAGATGTTTTCAGAGAACTATCGATGATGATTCCAAGATCTCTTTCGGGAGTGGTAACAGCTAATTTAGACCTCATTATTTTTGTATGTATAGTTGGGATTATTTTTTCAAGTGTGCATTACTTTGCATTTATCAACATTGAATTTCATCTGCCACGTTGTTGTCCAGTTACGCAATTTAATCAGATCCCTTCACCATCAGCCTTGGACTTAACTATCTTGAGTAATTTTGCCACCTTAGTGTTCATCCCCTTTTCCAGATCATTTATGAAAATGTTCAACAGCACAGGTCCCAGTACATGTCCTTGGGTGACCCCGCTATTTATTTCCCTCCATTGTGAAAACAGACCATTTATTCCTTACCTTTGTTTCCTATCTCTTAACCAGTTACTGATCCATGAAAGGACCTTCCCTCTTATGCCATGACTGCTTAGTTTGCTTAAGAGTATTTGGTGAGCAATTTGGTTGTCCCATCTCAAAAAAGATACTTCGGAATTGGAAAAAATACAGAGAAGGGCAACAAAAATAAGTAGGTATGGACCAGCTTCCATATGAGGAGAGATTAAAAAAAGACTGGGACTGTTCAGCGTAGAAAAAAGACAACTAAGGACGGATATGATAGGGGGCTATAAAATCATGGATGGTAAGGTGAAAGTGAATAAGGAAGTGTTATTTACCCCTTCACATAACACAAGAACAAGGAAACACCCAATGAAATTAATAGAGAGCAGGTTTAAAACAAACAAAAGGCAGTACTTCTTCACACAATGTACAGTCAACCTGTGGAACTCGTTGCCATGGACTGTGGTGAAGATAAAAAATATAATTGGGTTCAGTATAACTAAGGATAAGATTATGTCACGGAAGTCACGGATTCCATGACTTTCAGAGTCCTCCATGGCATTTTCCGCTTCAGCCCCACGGTGGTCTGCTGGAGCTGTCAGCCAGCAGGGACTCTGGAGCTCCTAGCTCCTGTGGGCAGTTCCCAGCAGTTCCCAGCTGCTGGCCCTGGAGCTTTGAGCCACTGTGGGTGGCGGAGGGACCCCATGCTGTAAGCCGCTATAGGTGGCAGGTGCTGCACCCCCTTCCATAGCGGGGCTTGGGCTTTCATCCCCCCATCCCCTAGGGCTTCAGTCCTCCTCCCATCAGCCCCATTTTGTCACAGTTATTTTTAGTAAAAGTCAGGGACAGTTCACAGGCTTCCGTGAATTTTTGTTTATTTCCTGTGATCTCTCTCTGATGTTCACTAAAGATAACAGTGACAAAATCTAACCTTAAGTATAACTGAACCTTCATGTTTAAAAAAATAAAAAACAATCAATAGAATATTTCAACAATTTATATTATGAAATATCAGTAATAGTGCATATTATTATGCACTACTACTACTAAAAACAAAGTTTGAAATTCTGAAACAATCTTCTAAAATTTCCCAAAATGAAATTTTTTCCTTGGGAATTTTTGCCAAAATTTGTACTTTTCAAAATGTTTTTATTGACAAAAATAGCACATTTTACTGGAAAAATGTTTTGATGAAAAATTTCCAGCCAGTTCTAATGCACATATTAATCCCTGATTTGCTATATTCAAACTAATGTCTGCTTGTCAAGGTAAGGTATTGTGTTTACATAATATATAAATTATTCACTTTAATATGTGAAAGAGCAAAAGAGTTTTATAGTACTAAATAAAAGCTTCCAAATCAGTTTATACATGCTAATGCTGACCATTTTGAATGCCTGGTCTCACCATGGAAATGCTAATAGCCTAGGACTGACACTGCTTTAACAACACTGCATACAAGATAAACTCTTGTATGCAGTGTTAAAGCAGTGTCAGTCCCAGAATATTAGCATTTCCATTGTTTTCTGACCTTTTAGAAATAATTATTAGCTAATCTATGTACTTGTGCAATCCCAGTCACTACCGTATTTTTCTCAAGTATATGAAAATAGAACTCAGAATAATAGTTTCACTCTTTCTGTCTTCTCAGCTTGGAAGAAAAATAGCTTGATTAGCTTATAGATTGTTGTGTGTGAAGAACAGACTGAAGGAATGTCACGGAGTAGCATTTTTCATTTAGTTCTGAACATGGTGAGATTATGGGCCATTCCTCTCTTCTGACAGGAAGTTCTGTGGCCTTGGTCCAGCTCCTGTGATCAGAAGCCTCCTCATATTGGCTGACAGTTTCATCACTCCAGTGGGGTATCACTACCATGGAAGGGCATAATCACAGCAGTGATTTTTCAAGTAGTTAGGGACAGCCTCAGAGAGTGTTTTTAATATCTGGCCAGACAGCCCCTGAACTGGACTCTGTATTAATTGGGGTGCCAGTGCAATGAGTGGAGCACTGAGGTGATGTGTACCCACTGTCTTGTTCTGCTAAGCAGATGGGCTGCTGCATTTTGTACCAGTTGGAGCTTTTTTGAGGATGTGCAGCCTCACTCCTAGATATGAATGGCAATAATCCATTCCAGAAGTCATGAATGACTGGGGCCATGATCTGTGTTTGATAGTATGGGGCACAAACTTCTGGCCAAGTGTATGTGTGTGTGTGCTTTGCCACAATAGCTATTGGAGCATTCTGTGGCATTGAGGAGTCCAGAAGGAACTTGGACTTGCCAATTGATTTAACTAGTTGAGGGCAGATGATCTCAATAATGGAGGAGGCAAGTTCTTCAAAATGCTGGATTAAAAGACTATTATTTTCTTAATAGTAAATAATTAAGAATCAGCTATATAATAAGGTTCCAGGATTGATACCAGTCTGTGTGTCACTCTGAAGCATAGAATGTCTGTTGAGTCAGTGTGAAATGATAAAAGCATCACAAGCATGGTTGACAGCTCTTTTTGTTAAGAATATCACGAGGTTGAATCATCACTGGGATTCATGATCTGTTATTCTCCCCTCTCTCTGACTTTTTTTAACTACACACACACACACAACTTTACAAATTACACCTGGGCAACAACATGTGCTTTCAGCTACTAGTAGAAAATAATTACCTTGGATGGTCATAGTAAATTAATTTTAAGGACATCTTTAAAGTGAGCACATACTATGTAAGATGAGCACAAAGTTCACAGCAGTAAGGCAATTAAAAAAAGATTAAAGTAGATAAATTAAGACATTACTAAAGGTATAATTAGTTGTTTACCAGAGAAGTGAACCACATCAAACAAACAGGCATGTCCAGTTTGTTGTCACTTTTGCCAGGGAACTGCCCTAACTCAAGCTTTCTTTATAGTGGTCTGCCCTCGTGCTATTTTTGGCAACACGTTTATATTGAAATAAGGAAATACACGACCTGTGCAAAACAGTAAAGAACATCAGGTCACCTTGAATAAATCTGAATTACATACCAAGCCATATTATCATTTTTGCTTTGTACTTACAATTAGGTAAAAATTAAATTTCATTAGTTCAGTCATGACAAACGTTTCGAGTGCACATGCTGAAAATTAAATGCTGATTTTTTCAAATGTCAGTCTTAATGGTGCTTCTATTGTCTCTTTCTTCTCCTTCAGTCTATCTCCACTTCTCTCTGTTCTGCCTCTTTTAGTTTCTTTCTTTCTAGTCTACATATCCTGTCCCTTTCAGTCCTATTTTTGGAATCTGTCATTGTGGTGTGCCCCACCACCTTCTTTTTTCCTTGTCAGCAGCTCTGGTCAATTCCACAATGTTGGTTGCTCCTACTACTGATTGTGCGTCTTCTGATTTTTTTTTCAGAAAGGTGTCTAAGCATGTGACATTTCATGTCCTACTGAATATGAATGCCATAGATTCTCTATCATGGCTAAAGAGAGATTTATCTAAATGGCAAGGCTCTGCTGTTAGTCATTGTCTTTTTCCTTCCTGAACCCCCTCCTCTCTTCTGGACTGAGACTCATTCTGCCTGGAATTATTGCATTACTCTCTTTTCATGAAAAAAGCCTCTAGAATTTAATAGAAAATGATAACTTTTTTGTGTTCCATGTTGTATGAAATATTCATTGGGTCAGAAAGAATGTGAGCCTGACTCAATAGCCCAGTGGTAGGGCACTCTGCTGGGAGATCAAGGTTCCAATCCCTGCTCCCATGAATTTTTAAGTGTTTTATAAACAGTGGAACAACTTAATTATCATGGGGTGTGTCTCCTCTCCCACAATCTCCCCACCAAAACAGCATAGACTCCAGTGGTTGTTCCTTCACTGTACCTGTCTATTTTAAATTCCCCCTCCCATTTCCACAACAACCTCCCATGCAGGGGGGGGAGGGAGGGATAGCTCAGTGGTTTGAGCATTGGCCTGCTAAATCTAGGGTTGTGAGTTCAATCCTTGAGGGGGCCACTTAGGGATCAGGGGCAAAATCAGTACTTGGTCCTGCTAGTGAAGGCAGGGGGCTGGACTCAATGACCTTTCAAGGTCCCTTCCAGTTCTAGGAGATAGGATATCTCCATTAATTTAAAAAAATTATTTAATTTAATCATTCTGGTACAGAGGGGTTAACTCACCTTGTTGGGCTCAGCTAACCCCACCCCACCCCTACCCCCTCACAGGAAGGGGAGAGGCAGGGCAGCAAGTATATAAGCGATGCCCTGCTGCTCAGTTGGAGGCAAGTCAGGAAAGGAGCCAGACATCCTTCCCAGGAGCCAAACTGCCAGCAGAGCCCTCAACCAGCTGGGGTGGGCGGCAGCTCCCTGAGCCGGCCTGGTGAGAAGGCCACCTGCTGCTCCATAAGCCGGAGAGACCCAAGGCAGAAGTGGAGCAGGGTGGGCCACCCTATTTCTGGCCCTGCATGTTAGTGCTTTATGAGCACTAACCCTTAGGCCAGAAGGCCTGAGTCTACTTGCTTAGAACTCAAGCAGGAGTCCTGAGCCACTGACTGTCTGCTTGGCTCCCATCAAGAAGGCCTGAGCTACCAGGGGCTTGGTTGAAAGCCAGGATGCCTGATAGATCAACACATGCGAGCACCAATTCCCTGCTGCTGCCAAAGGGGCGCCTCTGACCTTAACTTGGGTACACTTTAAGAAAAGGCACAGTGTGACCCTGGCAGGGCCGGCTCTACTGTTTTTGCCGCCCCAAGCAGGGCGCCGAATTGCCGCCGTGGACGGCGGGGGTAGTCCATGCACTGTTAGGGCGGCACGCACGTTTCCGCGGTGGCGGCAATTCGGCGGCAGCTTCTGTCTTCAGCCGGAAGACAGAAGCTGCCGCCGAATTGCCGCTGCGGGCTGCTGAACATAGAAGCTGCCGCCGAATTGCCGCCGCCACAGAAACGCACGTGCCACCCTAAAGGTGCATGGACTGCCCCCGGCCATCCGCGGCGGCAATTCGGCGCGCTGCTTGGGGGCAAAAACACACAGACTGCCACCCCTTGCAGATTGCCGCCCCAAGCACCTGCTTGGAAGGCTGATGCCTGGAGCCGGCCCTGGACCCTGGGTCAATAAGGTCCAGGCCCTCCAGACATGCCTCAGACCTTCCTCAAGGAAAAAGGTATGCTGTTTTTTAGGACTAGCTGGGTACTACCACCAATTTATTCTGGGTTTCTCAACCATCACACCTTTTACTGATCTTCTCAAGAATGGTAGCCCAAAGAAAATCCAGTGGACCAAAGCTTGTGAGGAGGCTTTTAGAGTCCTGAAGCCCAACTCTGCAGAGAACCCATTTTGTACAGCCCTGACTTCACCAAGGAGTTCCTGCTACTGACCGATGCATTGGACGCGGGGCTAAGAGCCATTTTGTCCCAGGTAGTGTGAGGTGACTAGCACCCCATCTTGTACATTAGTTGAAAGCTGTTCCCAAGGAAGAAGGCCTACTTTGTGATTGAAAAGGAGGCACTGGCAGTAAAGTGGGCTATGGACTTGCTCTGCTACTACCTTCTGGGCACTCAGCTCACATTAGTCACCGACCATGTCCCCCTACGATGGCTACATGCCATGAAGGATACTAACCCCCAAATTCTGAGATAGTACTGCTCCCTCCAGCCCTTTTCCTTCCACCTTCAACACTGGGCTTGAAGAGCCAACCTGAATGCCGACTTCTTTTCTCAGGATGGAGGACAGTAGATGGGGGTGAGGGTCAGACCCCCAAATGGGGTCATGATGGGGCGATATGTGATGAAGAAGGGAAACTGCCAGCCAGCACAGCAGGAGTTAAAAGAGACTTTGGGCCCAGCTAGCTCCATCCCGATATATCTGCAGCCAATGCCAGGCCTGGAGGGAGGAGAAAAGGAGGGATCCCGGCCCAGTTCAGGACTGACTGGCGAAGAGGCAGGAGCTAGCTGCCTCCTGCCTGAGGGGAAAGAGCACTAGCCTGCCAACCAAGGCAGCCACCTGGGAGTAAGCACCGTCTCCCCAGCCAAGGGATACTGTGAAGGAGACCTAGTAGTCTCCAGCACCTGAGGTAACTGAGTGAGCGAACCCCATAGACATTCTGGGGCTTGCCGTCACCCAGCTTGCAGCTGCCCTGCCCGAAGGAGCCTGAGACTGCGTCAAGGCACCACCCATGACACAAGAGAGGACCCAATGGGAAGCAAGCCGCCTAGCAAATTGGACTAGAGGGGCCATGCCCCAAACTGAACAGGCGGGTAGAAGTAGCCCAGGGCAGTGGATTTTGAGTCCCTGCTGGGAGGCCCCCCTGTTCAGGGGTTGACATACACAGGGCCCTGTGCTGAGACCTGGTGGAGAGGGAGGGCCCAAGTCCCTAACCCCCCTGGCCTTAAAGACTGTGAGGCTCCTCAATCAAACGGGGCTAAGAGCCATGTGCTATAACCACTAGGTTGCCTGGCCCTCCAAGGTGCCTGTTACAGGGTAATACTCTCTCCATTTTACAGATGGAGTTTACAAAGGGGTTTAGATGCCTAACTGCCACTTCAGACATCTAAATCCAAAATTTAGATGTGGGGCCTGATCCAGTAGGCATGCTCAAAGCACACCTACCCTGCACAAACACAACAGTGATGGCATCCCTGGTATAGCTTTTAGCCCAGTGCTTAGTGCACTCATCTTGGAGGGATTGTAACACAGCCATCACATGTTTTAGGTGGTCATGCCAGTTTCAACCATAGACTATGACAGAGGTTCTCAAACTTTAGTAACCCAAAGACCCTGTAGTGAGGCGGTGTTGCTTCCTGCCGCCCCAAAGAGGGACGAGCCCTTCCGGACACCGGAGTGGGCAGAGCTAGGGAGCTCTGAGCTCTGACCTGCCCCACGCCCGCTACCCGGAGGAGTTGCCAGCCTGCCCCACGCCCACTACCCGGAGGAGTTGTCGGGCCTGCCCCACGCCCGCTACCCGGAGGAGTTGTCGGGCCTGCCTCTCGCCAACTACCCCAAGGAACCCATGGTGCTGTACCCCCTGGAGGACACCACCGTGACCCAGGTACCACCAGAGGGGGAGTGTGGAAGTAGCCCGGGGGCAGCCAACCCTGGCCTGGCTGTAACACTGCCAGAGCCCATGTCAGTGTGTTGCGGCCAGGATCCCCACTGACTAAGCAGCGGGTCTTCTGCCGCTGCTAGAGCCCCGGGCTGGGACGCATTGGAGTGGGAAGGCCTGCGTCCCCCTGCCACCCAACTCACGGGTAGCAGTCTCCCCCTCTCCCAGGCTTTTTGGAGGCCTGGGCTCATTGCTACTGTTTGCATTGCTACTGCTCAGCCCTGCCTGAGCACCTGACTCACTGTTGCCCCGCCCTGACCTAGGGCCCGGGCTTACTGTGCTTATTTCAGTTGCTGCAAGGGTTGCCGAGGGAGACTCCCGCGGACAGACTAGTTCCCCCAAGACATCAACAGTGTATAGTGAGGTGGTGTGGCTCCTCACCGCCCCGGAGAGGGACGAGCCCCGGCTAACCTCTTTACAGACCCCCATTTTGATTTAAATTTTTTCAGGGACCCCCAAGCCCTCCACTCAGCCCCAGGCCCTGCCCCCACTCCACCCCTTCCCCCAAGGCCCCACCCCTGCCCCACCTCTTCCTGATCCCACTCTACATAGGCCTCCTCTTCTCCGCCTCTTTCCGCCCCCTCCCTTGAGCACACCCCATCCCTGCTCCTCCCCCTCCCTCCCCCTCCCAGGCCTCCTGCACACTGGGGAACTGAAGGAGGGGGAGGGGTTCATCAGCGGGACCAGTGGACCTCCTGGAGCTGGACTGCAGTCTGAGAAATGCTGGACTATGACATCGTCTAGGTACATGGCAGCATATTGGCTATGGGGTTGAAGGATCCGGTCCATTAGCTGCTGGAACGTGGCTGGGGCCCTATGCAATCCAAAGAGCATTTTCCACAACTGAATGAGCCCAAATGGAGTGGAAAAAACTGACTCTTCTCCCTCACACCAGAATCCAGGGATCTGCCAATATCCATTTGTCAGATCCAGAATGGTGATGTACTCTGCTTCCCCAGTTGATTGAGTAGTTCATCAACACAAGGCACTGGATATGCATCAGATTTCGAGATTGTGTTGATCTTTCGGAAATCAATACAAAATCAGGCTTGGGGACCAACACTACAAGGCTTTTCCAGACGCTGAATGATTCCTCGATTATTCCCAGTTCTAGCATTGATTGGAGTTCTTGCTTCATGTTTTCCTTCAACTTCTGGGGAAAGGGTCGAGGATTTTCTCTGACTTTAAGCCCCTGTTCTGTCTGTCTGGGTTATTAAATGGGCCTGTAGCGGGGTGGTAACCCCGCTCCGGTCCAGAGGGGGCTGTGGCTGGAGAAAGCAGCTTTTAGGCTGAGCTGATTGGGGGAAGTGGCTGCAGCTGGGGCCACGCCCCAAACAGACTCAGCTGGCCCTATAAAGGCCAGGGCAGCCAAAAGCTCATTAGTCTCTCTCTGAGTGCAGAGAGAGAAGGGCCTGGGTGCAGTAAGCTAGGGATAGTGTACCTGAGTGGAGCAGGGCTGGGGACAGGCTGAGGAGCTCCAGCCTGGATAGCCCCAGGCTGTGGCCTAGAGGAAGGCCAAGGGGTACTGGGGGTTGCAGAGGGCAGCCCAGGGCTAGGCCAAGGCAGCAGGTCCAAACCCTCCTTGCCAGTGATGAGTGGCCTATACTGCAGTCTGCCCCAGAGAGTGGGGGCTAGTTGGTGACTGGCTGTGGCCTAGTGCTGAGGCAAGGTGGGGACAGTGGGTGGGGGGGTTCCCCTGGGAGGGGAGACCTAGTGTGTGGGTACTGCCAGGGGGCAGCACCCAGAGTAAGGGGCACCGGGGTCCTGGGAGGGACACGGGAGCTGAGAAGGAGAGGACAGGTGGATCACCGGCCTGCAGAGGGCGCTCCAGAGGCTGGAGAGCTAATTCCCTGGACGACCAGCAGGAGGTGCCGCAGGGGTGAGTCTGCTCCGTTACAGGGCCCATCCAGGTTGAGTAGAAAATACTGACAAGAAGGGAGCAATTACCGGGCGGTTGAGCCTGGGCTCTCTGGTCTGAGGTTAGGTTGTTTCCAGTCTTGACCATCGCTGGCTCCAAGGCCTTGGCAATCTGTGGGCCTAATTCAGGTTCAGGTAGGTAGGGGGCTATTAGTAGACTTTCTTGGGCTTTCTACAATTTTAAAAGATTCACCTGGTAGACTTGGTGTCTGCTTGTCAGATTTTGTAATTTACCTGCTCCATTCATTGGGCCCTTGCCAACAGGCTAGGAGCTTTGATTTGGAGCTGAATAATAACAGAAGAACCCAGAGGTGAGCCCTTTTATTATAGGCTGCTTCCAGTATGCTCTGGGCATGTAGGAGCCCCTTCACTTCATACATGGTTTGTGAAGATCAATTAAGTAATGTTTGTGAAGCACTCAGATATTATAGTGATGAGTGCCAAAGAAAAGCCTATAAGGAAATAAAGAATTCTGTCTTCAGAGTAAGGTTTGAAAAGCATGCAGTATACGGCCTAGGGGCACATACTGAACAATAAGGATAAAACAAAATATTGAATAGCTGCTTGTTAATCGAGCACTGTCCATTCTGTGCACTGAATAAGGTAAGGGTCGTGTGGAAAAAAAAGTATGTGTTCATGTAATTAAAATGAATATGCACAAGGGGGCCAAATTAAGGTTTCACAGGCAACATTAATTCTGGCATTTTGTAATTGTTGAGTGCTTGACTTTGCAACCTTTCATAATGTTCTTTTAACATAGTTTTTTTTGGGGGGAGAGGGGGAGTTGTAATTTCCTAGGTATTTAAAAGAGCATACTGAAAACATAGAAATTCCATCATGAGGCATGATATTGACAGCCCCATGGTTCAGCAGCAGAGTTAGAACTTCTAGATCCACTGCACAGACCTCAGCCGCTTGAGTTAATGGAGTAACTGATAGCAGTAGTAGATTGTCGTTCTCTATATGGACCAGGACTAGATGGGGACAAGTAGGTTTCTCAGAATTGCTGACAGCACAGGAATAGTGAGATTCAGGAATCTTGGATTCCATTCCAGGCTTTGGAGGAGAGTGGGCTCTAGACACTTCTGCGTATTCCCCCACAAGCTTGACCCCTTCTGCTCCATCCTGGCCCTGTCTCTTCTTCACCTCTGAAAATTTTCAGCTTCAACTGTTGAAGTCTAGCAAAGTTATAAGCATCTGAAAACAGGGTTTTAAAAAGGAAAGTGTCAGGCAATCTTAATAGGCAGTGCTACCAGTCCCGCCTATAATACAAAAGTTATAAAACAGAAGCTACTATGGCCCCAATGCTGCAATGAGGTGTGCACACATGGAGCCCTGCGCCTGCACATTGTGTGTGTGTGTCCACCATGCAAAGCAAGGTGTAGGATTGGGGGCCTTGTTTGGATACAGCATGTTGCCTTCCAAAAGTATATGGTTTTGTTGCTCTGTCATTTCTAAGCACATCTTTATGGTCTCTAACTTTGATATGAAACCCTACGTGTGTGTCTAACCCTTCTGCCCATCTGAGTTGGCAGCAACAAGGGCCAGGTTCAGTACCTAGGGGTTACGTTTCAATAACACAATGCAAAACCGGCTTGAGCCCACACCCAGTGACCTGAGACAATTACATACCACCCCCCGGGCGCCTCTAAGAGGCATACTTCCTCTCTCGCAAGCATGGAATCTGAGTGTAGAAAAATCCTTTTAATAAAGGAAGGAAACAATGCGGCATTATGTTGGGGAACCACAAACAGGATTCATAACACAAACCATGAGCAAAAGACCCACTCCTGAGTAAGTTTGGCGGTGTCCTTTTCCCCTCAGGGTCTTAAGTTCAGCAACCCAAGAATCACCCAAAAGTCCAACAACCCAAAAAGTCTCTGTTCCTGGTCAGTGCAACCCCAGAGTTCAAAAGTTTATCTGCAGAGTTTTACCTCCCAGCCTGGGTGGCAATGGGGGAGGGGGCATGGGTGTTAAGGGGCACCTTACATGGTCCCCGGCTGACTGCCCCACCTCTCCGCTGCAGCCTTCACCACGAGCCACTCTGCTCCACACAGCCGTCCCCTGAGCTGCTCCAGCTGTTCCACGAACTGCTCCGCAAGCCACTCCACTCCACCAGCTGTCCTGCGAACTGCTTCGCTCCGCCAGCCGTCCCACAAGCCACTCCAGCCATCCCGCAAACTGCTCTGCCAGCAGCTCTGCAATATATCTTCAGGCCCCCCCATTACTTGACACAGCACTCAGTGATTTCAGCTTGCAGTAGGGGAGCCTCAGTGCTGGTGCACCATTGGCCCAAAGAGAATTCAGCTCAGCAGCCTGTAACTAGACTCTGAATAGAATCAAAATTAGCTCTGATATTCCACAGGGGGAGGGAGGGAAAAGAGGGGAGGGGTGTAATTGGTGTTTCAGGCCCATACCATCCAATACAAATACCTGTCCCCTGCCTCTCTCAATTCACTGGGTTGTGGAACCCATGTCCCTTGTCTAGCGAGTGTTACTTAGTTGATGGTGAGTCCCTCTATCATAAAATACTTCCACTGTACTTGATTCACATAATCAGGGTAGCAACACTTTATTCTTCCTGCCCCAATAACAGAGAAACTGGGGATCCCACAGCAGCCAAGGTGACCATTTGGGCTGCTGTGGGCTCATGCTAGGCAGGGTGGGTGTGCCTATGCAAACAAAATCAGCACCTGAAGTTCTTTTCCACAGCTCGCCACAATTCACCACCAGATGTCAGGGTAGAGCTCATCCTGACTCTGCTTACATCTATCTATCTGTCTATCTATCTAGGAAATTATTGTTGTGACAAACATACAGCTGTGAATCTCCAATTCTATAAACACTTATGCACACATTGGTACAGCTCATGTGTATAAAATTTTTATGTGCATAAGTGTTTTTGGAATTAGGGCCTTAGCCACAAACCTTCACCTTGTGTCCTCAATTGCCTGCAATATCTTATAAATAGGCACATATTTGTAGTTTAATATTTATGAATTAGCTATAACAATTTTTTAATTAAAGCCATTTTGAGGAAAAAATATTCCCGAAAACATTTCCAGTGAGATATATATTTGAATGCAAAATAGTATCTACATATTAAAAAAAAAAAAAAGAAAAAAAAAGAGAGAAAATCCCAAAGCAACCCCTGGGAGTAAAATGCCTTGTATTTGATGTAATGGGATATTTTGCAAGTTTCATTTAGAAATAACATCTACTGTATAATAAATGTGCAGAACTACTTGCTATTTTTATAGTGTAATGGTTCACTCTGCTGGATGTGAATGGAACTTTCAGCTTCATTTTCAGTTTTTAGTTTAATTATGAAAATCTACCCTCTGCTGTATTATTTTTCTGTAACTCATTTGTCTTAAATAATTTTCAATATAAATAACATTTTAGCACAAATTAAAGCTTTCTGAAGTTCAGTTCTAATTTAGGATTCATATATACCAGGGGTCAGCAATCTGCGGCACGCGTGTGAAAGGCGGCACGTGGGCTGATTTTTAGTGGCACGCTGCTGCCAGCCAGGGTCCTGGCTGCCGGCCGCACTCAGTCCGCTGCCGGCCTGAATTATGGAACCCCAGACCAGTAGCGGGATGAGCCACTCAGCCCACTGCCGGTCTGAGATTCCGGCCGCTGGCCCCTTGCCAGCCAGGGTCCCAACCGCCAGCCCCGCTCAGCCCGCTGCCAGCCTGGATGGATGGAACCCGGGCTGGCAGCAGGCTGAGTGGGGCCGGCGGACGGGACGCTGGCTGGCAGGGGCCAGCGGACGGAACCCCAGACCGGTAGCGGGCTGAGCGGCTCAGCCCGCTGCCGGTCTGGGGTTCCGTCTGCCGCCCGCGCTGATGGTCTGGCACGCGAAACCTTTTACTGGCATGCAAAACCTTAAATTAATGAAGACTTGGCACACCACTTCTCAAAAGTTGCCGACCCCTGTAGCACGACCCCTGTAGCACAACCCCTTTTCCCTGCACCCTCCAATTAACTGGAATTATTTCTCAATTTCCTTTGTCAGAAACTAGCATTTCAAAAGCCCTTTTGATATTGTATGCACTGTAGTCAGCCTAATGGGTCAAGATGATCTAGTGATCCTGGTTTGCTTGTCAATCTCACCTGCCTGGGATTAGGCTGAGACAAGCTCTGTTTGTCCATAAAGCAACAGGATCTATATTTTTGTATGGTTTCCTACTACACCTCTACCCCGATATAACGTGACCTGATATAACATGAATTCAGCTATAACGCGGTAAAGCAGTGCTCTGGGGGGGGGGGCAGGGCTGCCCACTCCGGCGGATCAAAGCAAGTTCGATATAACGCGGTAAGATTTTTTTGGCTCCCGAGGACAGCGTTATACCGGGGTAGAGGTGTATCAGTATTTCTATACTATATCAAGAATTAGTTATTGACTGGCTAAAGTTAATCTATCACAGAGGGTAAGGACTGATCTTGATTTACTCTGCTCCGTCCTAGTTTCATCCATGTTTCTTTGGAGATTCTGTATTTTCCAGACCTGACACACTGGCTTCCTGCTTCTGCCTATTGTACTCCAGCTTATTGGCAAGAAAGTGACAGAAGACCCTAACAAAGAACTAGGAGAAAAGGGGCCATTTCACCCTTCTGAACCCTTGAGACAAGATGACAAAATCACCAAGCCCTTTCTACAGGTAGCAAGCCCAGTCAGACTTGGAAACATAAATTAAACCAAACATCCACAGGGGAACTTTATTTGTGGTTTGGGTGGTAATTCCCAGAGTTCACTAAAAGTGTGCGTGGCACACATTTCACTATTCTGCTGACAACTAGTAATGAAAGGCAATATTTTATTCTACATATGACCTGGCCATTTTGGAAATCTATAGAGTTCATGGTGGGCCAAATAAAAAAATCTTCAATTTGCTTTCTTTCCTTTGTTTTCCACAGAATATATCCTGATCCCAAACAGGCCATACATTCCTGACTCTGTTCCTTTGCATCATCCTTCTCCTCATGTAAAAACAACTGCAGTTTCCCAGCTGTTAGTGTAATGCCTAACCTGCTTGCCATTATGTCCCCTCTTAGAACATCAGGAAGATCTCCCCTCAGCTCAGCAGCATATTTTAAGGGGGCCATTTGTGAAGCAGATGATAAGCTCCTTTTCTCATTGTACACACTGAGACAATACAGCAGGTGTTGCCAGTTGGTACATTCAATTATCCCAAGGTTGTGTTGACCTCAGAAGGGATCATTGGTGTGCATGGTGCCAATTAAAGCTGGCTGGGAATTTTCCGATTACATGGTTTTTTGTAGGAAAATGCTGACTCATCAAAACCAAAACTATTTGCAGGAAAGGGTCAGTTTGAACAAATGTCCAGATTTCCGGGGAAGGGGTGAGTAAAAAGTTTTGAAATTTTTCAGAGCATCCTGTTTTGACAGTTTTGAAATGGAAAAAATCATTTTTGGTTTGAAATGACTTTTTGTTTAGAAATTTTAGTTAAATGTATTTTACTTTTTTAGTGTAAATTAAGGGTTGAAATGGAAACACAATGATTTGAAATGATCACAATGAAACGTTTCAACTGACTCAGTACAAAAAATGCAGATTATCAGTGTGCGAAAAAATGAGATTTTGACTTTTCATTCTGATTTCGGATCGGAAATTTTTTCAAAATCTCAAAAATTCTCATGGAATGGGAAAACCATTTCCTGCCCAGCTCCACTGGTAATATATAGTGCAAATTTGGTGCAAAGCCCTCATCATACGACAATTCAGATTATTCTTGTTACACACATCATAATATTTCTGTGCGAGCCATCAGGGTTTAGTAAGAGTGCAGAACCTGGTTAAGATTAAAATGAATCCTTTGCCAAGCAGAGTTGGAGCTAAGCTATAAAGTTCAGATTTGGATTCAGATCAAACTAGATCAGACCCAAAGTTTTGGGGTATTCAGTTACAAGGCGTTGGTTTATTATGTTGTAGTGATAAGGGTCAGCCATTAAATTTGGCTCTGCATCTGAACTTTTCTAAAAGGTGGGATTGAGTGGATCTGTGGATTTATTTTGGTCCCATCTCTATGGACAAGGAATAAATACGGCATATGGCCATTTTTCCCAGGGGAACAATTCCACTTCTTCAAAGGTTTTGGTTTCTCTTGAATTCTCAAAAGGAAACAGGAGCAAACACCACAGCCTCATATTCTGTCCACTGGGTATGTGACGGTGGATGCAGCTTTGCCCTTGTGAAAAATTAGGTCTTAATTTGTGCATACTATAAAACAGCTAGAATACTTTAAGAAGACATATAGCCCAGTTCTACCAGCCTTACTCACAATGACTAGTACCTTCTCCAAGAGCAGTTGATACTCACAGAACAAGTACCAAAGATATTACTCACTGTGAGTAAGGCTGGTAGATTGGGCCCTATATAAATAACAATTTATTATTTTATTAAGATATCCTATCTTTACCTATGTAACTTGTTAGTTATTGAGAAACTGCCCAGTGCAAACTGAAATCCTCAGTCCATTCTCTCTCCCCTCCCATCAGTAAACATACAATCTTCTCAATTTTGTATCCTAAAAATAAATATTAGCTGTAGGAGTTTATACTGTAAGTTATTACAATGGGCAGGAACCATCTCTTTCTTTATCTGCTTTGAAGCAAAAACTTTGTGTGCTATCAAATAATAAATAATAAGCTGTTGACCATGACCTGCCATGCAATTGCTATATTGCTTTGGCTGGAAGTGAAGTCTTTTATTCCAGGGTGATGCCTGGATACTATCGTCTGGGGATGGGACACCTAGAAATACCTGAAATAGCTAACACCTGGCAGTCATTTAGGTGGCAGGAGATTCTGAAATCTGAAGTGTTTTCTTCTTGATCTCCATAAGATGGGGCAATAGCTCCTCTTACAGGCTGATGTGTGAGTGCTCATACTTGAACCAAATGAACTGTAAGTCTCTCTTTAATTCTTACTGCTGTTGTTTCCAGCCTTATATGCCTGCAAACATCAGCCAAGTCTTCCTTTGTGTAGATTAGGATTTTAAAAGGTGCCAGGGGAAACCTCCAGAGAAAGTTAATTAATCTTCATTTAACTAATAAGTGGAACCAGTTAAGGAGATGATAAGAGAACAAGGAGAGTTTTGCAATGTTCTCATAACCAATTATTTTTGCTGTGTCTACCAAGGGTAGTGCTACAACTTTTTATGCTGCAATTCATTCAGTCAAATATTGTGGGACTTGATGTTAGGTTCTGCGCTGATCAGTTTAGATGGATATTATATTATATTTATCATTATTATAATTTACTTTCAGTGCAGCACTGGCAGAGATGCTGGACACCATGTTTTTGTCACTGTAGGAAGGTGGGAATTTTGTTATGTATATGGGAAATGGCTGTGGCTACCTCTAAAACACCCTAGAGCAGAGGATGCGTTTATACTGTGATCCTTTTCATACCCTATTTCTAAAGGAGGTCATGGAAGTAGATACTAGGTTTTCTCTTTAAAGTGTTTCAACTGAATGAGGCCCATTGTGGAAGCCTGTGTGAAACTGCATTGCCCCAGGTGAGTTTACCATAGGATTGTATGTCAAAGAGACAGAGTACCTCCCTGAATAGCTCAGAGCACAGCGGGATTTGCAAGTCTGCTTTTTTTTTACTGAGACAAGTCTGTTCCTTCCTGCCCCCACTGAGACAATGTGTACCTCTGGGGTGCATGGCTTGAGCAATTTCTGTGCTTGCCCAAGTGCAGGAACTACAATTGTAAGTGGCCCTTGTTCAGGGTGTTCAAGGGGCGAGGGGCTCCTCCTGCATCCTACTACAAGGGCCATGGATTAATGGCTAAACAGTTTCATTAAAGCAGTCAGTCATTAATCAGAGGTTTGATAATAGCAAATGAAAGCATGGTATATAGACATTTACTAATGATTCCTGATCCCTTTGTTGTACAGAGAGTACATAAATGGAAAATATGCATTGAATACATGAATTGAGTGACAGGTGCTCATGACCGTGGATCCAACAAAGCTGGGCCTTTTGCATTCCATTTGCTGGCTATATGCATATATGTTAGAGTCTGTGTCCCCAAGAGCAATAGGGTGTCACTTACACAATGTAGGATTAGATAAGTATACAAAAATTTATATATTATCTTAGCTAAAGAAAATATATGCTTTGCAGTTTGTGTGAAGTGCAGGTCCTGTTAGCAGTTGTGGGAAGGCCTTGAAATAATGTGGCTTAATTGGAAAAATTGGCCTTGGAAGGTAATGGATAAGATGGAGGAAAAGTCCTTGAAGAGGAGGCTCCAGTTACCAAGGTTGGTTCCAACTGGTGTAAAGAAAGAAATTCCCCAACAGTCACATAAGGTCAGTAAAAATGTATAAAAGGGGGAGCTCTTAGAGAAGTTCTACTAAATAGGTGGCCCACGGACCAAATGTGGCCAGCCAAAGCTTCCTGTGTGGCTAACCGACTGACCTTAAAAAATGTTTATTATTAAATTAGACTGGGGGCTGTCAGCCCCAAACCCTGCCTCCTGGAGCTGAACTCAAAGAAAGGGCAGAAAAATACAAGTTCTTCCAGGGTGCCATTTTCCCTAAGGCAGCCTTGGACCTATTTTTTCCTTAGTGATGGAAATGGAGCAAAAAATGAATGCAAGTGGGAGTCAATGTCGCAAAGTCGACTGCAAAAACTGAGCCTTTAACTCAAACTGGACACCTCATTATACCATCTCATTTAAATGCAAAACCTTTGTGTTTAATATGCCAAACCACTGTATTCATCTGTAAGGTCATCAACATGAGGTACCACTTTGAATCAAAGCACAGTAACTTCAACTAGCCTATCCTTCTGGCAGTGTTGCAAGATGTGACAAAATTGAAAATCTGAAGTCTTTATATCACACTTCAAATGTCATTCTCACATCAGCGACTGTACAGGAAAAAGCAATAGCTGCTTTTCTTCGGATAATGTGGTTACTCGCTAAAATGAAAAAGCCTTTCCGGGATGCTGAGCTTGTGAAGGAGTGCGCGTTGGAAATGGTGGAGGAGCTTTTTGCCAGAGATGAAAACAAAGATGACATTGTGAACCGTGTGAAACAAGTTCCCCTGTCTGATTCCATTGCAGTGTGAAGATTGGAGGTTATTTACAAGTATTTTTTTGTCAGAACTGCTGTCCGATTTTAAAAAACGCAAAATACTTGTCTCTTGCAGTGGACAAATCAAGTGATTTAAGTGACACTGTTACCCTATTTTTAGGCGCCAATTAAATTAGCCTACAATTGCACTTCTAATTTAACAAAAGGGTAACAAGGTTGTGTCCAAGGAATTGCCAGGGTGTTACCAGGGGGTTTGTCTCTGACCTGCAGAGGGCTCCCAAGAGCAAGCTAGTCTTGCTAACCCCTGAAAGGATACAGATACAATCTTCTGCTCAAGAATTGACACACACAAGCAGAAATTCTTTGAAAACAAAAGAATTATTTATTTTACAGAAATAAAAAAATTACAGTGAGTTTAATAAAGCGAGGGGAAAAAAATACGCAGTATTTAATAAAACACAATAGAATTACATTTAAGAATTGTACTATGAAGCGATGCAACAAAATAAAAGACACAGGTTGCATAAAATATCTAACACATACAGAGAATACAGTAGTTCCAATGTAATAAGCATATAAAGATCCTGCATACACAAAGGCTTTAGTCTTAGTGTTACAGTCTAACACCAGGGGTCGGCAACTTCTGGCACGCGGCTCGCCAGGGTAAGCACCCTGGCGGGCCGGGCCAGTTTGTTTACCTGCCACGTCCATAGGTTCAGCCGATTGTTGCTCCCACTGGCCGCGGTTCGCCGCTCCAGGCCAATGGGGGTGGTGGGAAGCCGCGGCCAGCACATCCCTTGGCCCGCGCCACTTCCCGCAGCCTCCATTGGCCTGGAGTGGCGAACCGCGGCCAGTGGGAGCTGTGATCGGCCGAACCTGAGGACGCGGCAGGTAAACAAACTGGCCCGGTCCGCCAGGGTGCTTACCCTGGCGAGCCGCATGCCAGAGGTTGCCGACCCCTGGTCTAACACCATATTTAATACAATGTAGTATACACAGTCTCTATATACACACATGAAAACCCATTATCATGTCACAGATTAAAACAAAAATGTATTTAACACTAAACATTTAGCATTTAATATTTAACGGCCAGTGCTCACAGGATAAGCGGCTGCAGGATGGACAAGGGAGATCTCATTCAGAAGCAGTTATCCAACTTTATTAACCAACACACCAGGCATGCTTAAAGAAAATAATTTATGAAATTAGACTTACACTGTCACACCAAAATCTTTCTGACTCGTCTTAGGTCCTTCTGCTCTGTCAATATAAAAGATTAAGATGCCTGCGACTAGAGAAGATGGTTGTTGCTGACATGTCACGGTGGTTATCTGCCAGAGCTACTGCAGTAGAGGTGGTTAGCTGCGTCATAGCTGCCTTATAAGCCCCTGCCCTCTAGAACCGTTCTATTGCTATTGCTCCTGCAGGTAGCTGTTTGAGTTGCTATGGAAGCTGTTGCCATGGAGACTTTTAGAAATTTGCTGCTGCTGCTGCTGCTTCTTGAGGCTTCTGATCTTCACAACCCCCCCAAAACCCCACACCTTCTGCCTGCTAGCTGTTGGCCTTATATACTGGTTGCTCTCGCAAGGTCAGCTCGTCTTAGCCAATCAGCTTCTAGCTTTTATAGCTCCTCCCCATTATGTCATACCTATTTTTAGATACAGAGCTCCTCCCCATCCTATTTTTAGATAGCAAAGCTCCTCCCCATGAGTTGCTCGAACCTTCTGGAATTTTCCACTTTCTAAACTTAAACTACATCATCCCTGTCTTGCCATTTTAATCCGCCATGTTGGATTCTCTAATTTTAAACCATCATTAATTTCTACTTATTTAAAGCCTAAATCTTAGAACTAATTAATGTTTTATGCAAATCAAAGTGTCCCAATACTGTTACCACCTTAATTATATCAAATGTTGGCGATATTTAAACCCCTTTTCAGTTTTTCTCTGCCAGTTTTTGTCAAGGTGCTGCAAGGTTTTTCAAAACAGCTAAAAGCAAAATCTCTTGTTACAACACTGCCCAGCTATTTTGTTACATTTTATGGTGGTGAAATTTTCAAGGAAATTTTTTTGTGCTTAATACCATTAGAAACCTATGCCAGAGGAGAAATCATTTTTGAAAAGGTAAAAAGCTTTTAGAAAAATAAAGGTTTAGATCTGCAAAAGTAAACTTGCTTGTTACATACAGAGGTCCCACCATGACAGGGAAAGAGAAGGTCTTTGCTTCATATTTAGCTGTGATACACCCTTCATTAAATACACTTCACTGCATCATTCACCACTGTCCTTTGCGGTAAGGTGTCTGGGGACTTGAAAAAAAAAACAGTGGGTATTGTGATGAGATTAGTGAACTACATACGGTCAACTTCTATCTTGCAACATAGTCTTTTTAAAGCTCTTTTACAAGACATTTCAGCTGAATACAATAACCTGTTGCAGCACGACGACGTTTGCTGGTTAACTAGGGAGCGTGTGTTAGAGAGGTTTTGTGTGCTTCAAAAAGAAATAATAGAATTTTTTGCAAACCACATGACCAAAAAGGCTTGTGAGTTTCTGGCATTTATGAATGATGTCCCCTCTATGTCACAGATAGCTTTTCTGTGCGATATTACTGGTCACTTGAATTCCCTCAACTTGCAGCTCCCAGGCCATGCAAGCAGTGTTGGGGATCGGTTTGAAAAAGTGTGTTCCTTTCAGAGGAATCCTGAAATCTTTGTCAGTTGTAACAGTAAAGATGTTGCACTTTCCAACATTGTGTGTTGTTGCTATAGGGGAAACTTAGATGAAAACAATGCAAGAATTCCTAAACAATCTGATGGAAAAATTTAAAATGCAATTTGAGAATTTTAAAATTCCAAAGGATTTGCTTTTATTTGTTTGTAATCATTTGTCGTCTCTGTCAATGGACCTTAGCCTTCTGAAGCAAAGAACATTCTTGATTCAATTGATGAAGGTGCCTTTCAATTAGAAATTGTAAGGCTCCAGAACTCAGATGTTTTGAAGTCAAAATTCAGAGAAGTAGGACTTTGTGATTTCTGGATTCAATATGCTGACCAGTTTCAGAATAGCTAGAATCTAGTCATCTATCTTTTAACGATGTTTGGATCAACGTACCTCTGCAAATCTGGGTTTTCTACCATGGACATTATAAAAAACCAGCACCACAATTGCCTGACAGATGAGCATCTTCAACCATGCATGTGCCTTGCCCGGACTTCCCACAAACCACTCTTCGCAAAGCTTGCCAGAGATCGTCGATGTCACCTTTCCCATTAGAGATTGCCACAAACACAGGTAATAATGTTGATTTATAACTTTGTTAAAAGATAGAAACACTAACACTTACGTTGCAATCAAGGTCTTTATTTATTGGCAGCTGAAGTTTTTATTTTATTTTATTTTGTCACCCTTCTGCGCAAATGGCCTGCCTCTTATCATAAAATTCTCAAATCGGTCCACAGGTAGATCTAATTGAGTATCACTGTCTAAGAGGGTTCGTTACTAGCACCTGCCTGACCAAGTTGGAGCCAGCCAACATGGGTTTAAGCACACTGGGTCTAGTTCTGTTGTAAGTATCTGATCACTACTTATGACTATGTGTGTGATTATTGTGTAGACACTGAAGGCACGTTTGGAGCAGCTGAATAAAGACCATTTAGCCTTTGGATTTAATAAAGGAATTTATGGTTGAATTGGTGTCGTGATGATACCCTGTAATAATTCATTCCAACACCCAGTAAATTACGTAACTATGATAGCCACATTTACAAACAGGGAAATAAAAATGAATTTTCCCATCCTTTCCCCCTCTGAAAGCTTTACAATACGAGTAAAGAAAAATCGTTTCAGTGCCTCCACCCAGTTCAATATTCCCATATAGTTTAATGTTTTCCCTTTTTTCTTATCTCTCTCTGGAGAGTCCTTAGCTTAACGTTTTTTGTTTCCTTTTCATTCCAAATTCTGTGAAAGAACTTTAGCACGTGCAAGGAAAGGAGGAGGGCGGTGTAGAGAAACTGGCCATCACTGCACACTACTCAGCAGAGTCGGTACCCAAATAGCAGCAGACCCCCCCCCCCCTCATAATGTGAGAGGGGGGGCTGGGGGAGGAATACGTAGTCACTTGGTGTCAGCCTGATTTAGTGCAGCTGTAATAGAAGAGGGAAAACAAGCAGCAGTTTCTCCCTCAGCAGGAGGCAGAGAAATAAAAAAAATCAGGGATAAGGACAATTGTCTTGAAGCAATTTGACAACTATAGATGTTAATGAACAAGGCAGTGCTCAAATTCAATAGGATAACTGGGGTGAAAACCTAGCCCCATTGAAGTCAATAGGAGTTTTGCCATTGACTTCAGTGAAGCCAGGATTCCACCTGCGGCGTACTTACTTGAACTAGAGATAGAGAACCCTTAAATGGTTCACACTTCAGATTCAGGTTCGGGAGGCATCCAAAAATTTGTATTCTGATCTGAAATTCATCCAGAGCTCTTGAGACTACACAATTGGGCTTGAAGTTTTCTGAAGAGGTTTTCTTAAGAGATTTCTCTGACACTTCCATTTGCAGTCCTAACAGAAATGCTGCATAAATAGCCTCTCTCATGGTATTTGGCACTTTCTGTAACAGTCTCAGCTGGAAATTGGAAGTTTAAAAAAAATCCCATATCAGAATATTTCAAAACCTAACGGACAGGTTGGGAATTCCTCTGTGGTTCTAAAGCTAGAACAAAGGGTGGGGAAGGGGTTGCTCCTGGTCTGGTTTACCTGAAGTTATAACTTCTCTCTTCTGCTTCCATAGACAGGAAGAAGCCATCTACTTTCAGTCAAAAATTTATATTTGTTTGTTTTTAAATTTAAAAAAAAGAAGAAAAAAACAAACAAAAATGTAACTACAAAAGAGCGAAGTGTGTGTGTGAGCATCTCTTTTGTAACAGACTGCAACGAGTCTGAGAACAAAATGGCTGCTGTTTTTACACATTGGCAGGATTCTTAGAAATGTAGTATACAGATGTACCAGTTTCATAGCTACATGTATCATGGAATCCCTTCTCAGAAGGCTAAAGTATTGGTTTTGCTTTGAAGGTTTTGGGGATTTGCCTATAACTCTGATGAAGCAATGTGCAGTCCCCATTTATTACTAGAGTCTTGTCTGACCAGTTGTTATAGGTAGAGCTGTGTGAAATTTTTTGGATGAAACTTTTTTTGCTGAAAAATGCAGATTTGGGTCAGCTGAAATCAGACGCTGGCTTCCTCCTTATCCTGGGGGTGCTCAACCCCTTCTTTGCTCCAGGCCCTGCCCCCATTCTACCCCTTCTTCCAAGCCCCCGCCACACCCCCACTATGCCTCTTCCTGACCAGTTCTGTCTCCTCCCCTGAGCACGCCCAGTCCCTGCTCTGCCTCCTCCTCCGGTGCCTTCTGCACACCACAGAACAGCTGAACTGTGGCAGGCAGGAGGCACTGGGAGGGAGGGGGAGGAGCTGACTGCTGGTGGGTGCTAAGCACCCACTCTTTTTTTTTTTTTTTTTTTCCTGTGGGTGCTCCAGCCTTGGAGCACTCACGGAGTTGGCATCTATAGCTGAAATATTTCATGACTTTGTGTCAAATTTACCAAATTATTTCGGATAGGGGAAAAAAACCATACCAAAACAAACAAATCTGCAAATATTGAAATGTTTTGTTCTGATATTTTCAAAATAAATGTTTTGACTTTTCAATTTGAAATGACTTTTTTCATTTTAAAATTTTACATCAATTTTACTTTTAAATATAAGCAACCCCAAAAAACAAAATGAAATATTTCTTTTCAGGTCAAACTAAACATTTTGTTTGATGCAAAACATTTTGGCGTTTTTTGGTTTGCCAATTTTTTTTTAATTTCATTTTGGCTTGACCCAACACAATTTAAAAAAAAATTTTTTCAACTGAAAAATCAGTTATTTGCCCACCTCTATTCCTGTCCTCAAAAGCATTTGCAACCTCTCCCAGCTTGTATCATCCACAGACTTTATAAGTGTATTCTCTATGACATTATCTAAATCCTTTATGAAGATATTGAACAGAACAAGTATAAGTGCCTAATACAAGTTGCAAGCTTGGAGCTTAATCCAGTTATGTGACTGTCAGACACTAATTCTATTTTTGATAAATCGTTAATATTATTATAAAATAGTTTAAATATTTTTATAAATAACATTAATGTTCTGAATAACTCAAAGACAGAATCAAAGCTGAGGGAAAAAATCTTAGCTGAAATCCTGATTCTTATTTTCAGCCTTATATCTGACTTTCCAGGCATTGATGAGTTTCAGTCAGATCCTTTTGATATCTCTCTTAGGCCCCATGACATATAAACACTTCTGGATGTACTTAGCTTTGAAATAAATGGGACTATTCATATATTTAAAGTTAAGCACGTGCATAAGTGTTTGCTGGATTGAGGCCTTAATGTGTGTGTGTGTGTGTGTGTGTGTGTGAATATAAAAATAGGAATGGAGAAAGAGAGATCTTAAAATCTTTTTGCTTCAGCAAATTTAAGTTGACAGAAATATTGCTCATGTGTGCAGTAAAATACAAATTCATGGTGTTGCAACTGTAAAGAGATTTTTATATTGAAAAAGCACTTTAGGAAGTCTGACTTTTTTTTCTAAAAAAACAATTAGTTCTCAATACTGGACATGTACCAGCAGAGGGCACTCCTAATCCTAAATAAAAATAATGTGGTTCACTAGAACAATAGTGATATAATCAGACCTGCCTAATCTGGAAACATGCTTTACATGATTTATATCCCATTGGCATCTGGATTATGAATCAACAGATGATAAAGTCAGATATTTATGACACCTCCATTTACCACCCTTTGCAGAACAGTGCTAAATACCCTATAACTGATGCATTTGATTTAAAAGTCACTTTCAGAATACTAGCGCTAGTGATTTCTTCACAATAGAATACAGTGCTAAACTCAGGCTGTGAAGGGAGTTTGCTAAAAGAAATAATTAACAATGGGGTCTGTGTTTCTGTAGCAATGTCCTCAGCGTCCACGGAGTGTTAGTCCCAGGTCAAGATGCTATTTCTGGTTTAGTATATTATGTTGTTACTAATGAAGGCCGAGGAGTGGCTTATTTGGCTATAAGTGGGGGGAGAGGCAGCTGATGGTGTAGGTGAGTGCTCTGTAGAGCTGTGAGAAAAGCTTTGCCATTTCCTTTCACAATATCTTGCATTCCTCACAACTTTTTTGCCTTATGCAACATTTCAATAAAATGGTTATTTTTTTTCATTGAAAAGCATGAATTACGTATTTTTTACATTATATTTTTTGCTCTATCTTCATTTGAAAAGGGACTGTTTTGTCATAGAAAAAATGGTGACAAAAATTATCCCATTTTTGAGTTTTAACAAAATGCTAAAAAAACGCACCCCCAAACAAACAAACAAACACAAAACCCACCAGGATTTTTGAGCAGCTTTGCATGTTGTTTGCAAATAATTGCCAAACCTCTAATGGCCAGGCTCTGGGTCTGGCCAAATCTGGGCTGGAAAGGAGGGACCGTAACATGCCTCTCTCTTCCAACCTTGACTCTACACTGTATTAGTGTAACCCTTCTACCAGGCGGAGCCGGCAGCAACCAGGGCCGGGTTCAATAACTAGAGGTTCCTTTCCATCGATACAACACAGAACCGGCTTGAGCCTCCACCCAGTAACCTGGGAAAATTACACGCCACCCCTGGGTGCCTCTGAGGGGCAATACTTCCCCACTCACAAGCACAGAGTCTGAGTGTAAAAAAGAAACTTTTAATGAAAGGAGAGAAGTCACCCGACATTAATTAGGGAAAATGCCACAAGCAGGATTCACAATCATAAAACTGTGAGCAGGACACCCACCCAGTGGGGCAAAGCATTCTGCCTCATGTTCTTGAGTTCTACAACCAACAGTTCCTTTTCTGTGCCCCCTCTGATTCCTCACCATACCCACTCACAGTGGTTGTCCTTGGTCAGACAGAACCTAGGGTTCAGGGGGATATCTGTGTGAGTTCATCTCCCACCTGGGGAAGAAGGCACCTGGCTTGCTCCATCATCTGAACACTTGATCTGGCTGGCCGCCCCGCCAGCCGCTGCACCTCGATGCCTGGCTGCCCAGCCAGCCGCTCATTGCCTCGCCAGCCACTCATTCTGCTCACTGACTCACCAGCCACTGGTTTGCCGGCTGATTATCAGCCACCTTCTGCTGCCACCTGCCTCTCTGCTGTGACCTCTGCACATCAGTCTCTTAGTAATTTTCAGCTCTTTGCAGGCAGGGCAGAAACATAGTCCCACCACAACTGATTTCAGCTCTGATTGAGCATTTAAAATAACAAAGAGGTTCTTTATGAAGCCTATTTAGCTCTTTCTTTGAACAGTGGGGAGGAACAGGTTAAACCAGACCCGGGACTCTTGAGGACAGTCCACACCACCTGGCTGGAACACTGTGAAGACTGCATAGCAAGATATGTGGGAAGAAGGAAGGTATCCAAGTCAGGGGAATAGCAGGCATTCTGCATGGATGTCCCAGGATCTTAGGGATGGAAATGCTGGTGAATCTTTGGGCTGGGCGTTGTTTCTTCCAAATGTTCCCATCTAGTCTGCAGTGCTCAGGGAAGAGCGTCTTGCTCTGTGTGTGCATGACCCTGATTCTCTGCTTGTGGTTTCCTCTTAGCACTCCAAGGATTTCTGACTTCCACGTTGAAGTATGGACCCAATTTCACCTTAATGATTTATGGGCTGTTTGTTCATGGTTCCTTTGCTTTGCCATTCAGTTCAGTTTCAGTGTTTTGCCATTTGCTTCAGCTTTGATGTCACTGTGAAACAACTTCAGAGAAATGGGGAAAGTCACTTGAAGGAAAATGTTTTCAGCATTCTCCTTCTGCTATGTAATATTGCACATGGGATGGGGATATCATTTCTAAGGTATTGCTACACATAAGGCCAGATTCTGGTCCCAGCTCTGTCTGTTTTGTGTTGCTCTGGTCATGCAAAGCAGTTGGAAATCCATCTTAACTGACTGTCAGAAGACTCCCACTTTGGTAGGAGAATCCCCATGTGGGGTGTGGCTGACGTAGCTGCTCCTGTGCCATCCCTTTCCTGGCCCCTCAGGGTGCTGGGAGTGTGTACAGTCTCCAGCTGTTCACCAGCTGCTGGAAAGGCCCTGTGGGGCCTTGGACATGTTTATCTGAGGGCAAATATGCACATGTCTCAAGATCCATGAGTTTAGGGCCAGGATTCACTGTGGACCATCAAGCTCTGTGTGATTAGAAGAGCATAGTTCTGCCCCTTTGGCATCACCTCTAATTCCTCCCTACAACGGATAGTGCAATCAGTTTTCCGTGACTCAAGATAGCAGATTGTTTTTTGTATTATTTTTTCTCTGCACTTTTTTTTGCATACGAGAAAGTTATGGCTCAGAGTGAGTATTATTGCTTGGCTAGGAAGTTATTTTAATCTCACTTCAGCAAGGTCTGGTGTTGACTGTACACTTTAAAAGTACTTCTCTTATCTGTTTTCCTTCTTTTCATATCCTCTTCACACTCCGTGACACCTTCACAAGATTCCTCGAATGCCTGCCTGCTGAGAGAAGTTCTGCAAAGATTTCTGCTGTGCTCGAGTCAAGGGCATGAGTCGTGACTCATGAGACTGCCACCACATCAGGTCATAGGACCACTTTCTTCACTCATCTCCTGGGGAAGTCCCGTTCAGTGTATGAGAATGATCCAGGCAACTGGATTCTTTGAAATTCTATGACAAAGACCACAGGGTTAGCGTAATGAAATAATTCCACTTGTAGGCAGATTTAAGCTGTTGAAGTCTGGATTTTCCAAGTCCCCAATATCACATGACTGTGGCTTAAAGCTAGTTGAAAATCTTTGAAATGTTGTCAGATGTGTCATGATAACTGTTTGCTGTCTTTCAACCAGGTAGTCCCATGGTCAATTTTTTTTTTTTTTTAAATCTTTGAAAGGTAGACAAAAATGTTTGCAATTTTTTTTGAAAATGTGTCTATATTTTTTTGTGCTCTGAGGCTATAGTATTTTTTTTTTTTAAGTTCGTTCACTTCCGTTTGGAATAATCCTGAAAATGGAGCTTGTGTAAATGAGTCTTAATTTGCACAAAAGGAGGTAACTTTTCTTTTCTCACCACTGAGTACTGTAGTTGATTAGCTACATCCCTTTGTCCAGTATGAATAGCTGTTGATCATCCATATGTGGATTGGATATCTCTAGAAAGAATAATGGCAAACATTTTTCCACTCACCAGACTGCTAGCTCTCAGCTGTCACCTCATAACTATAAATAATAGCTTTGAGGCTAGGTATATTTCAGATACAGGCACAGAAGGAGAGAGAAAATAGTCATTTCCCCTCCTCCTCCCCCCCCGACCCGCCCGTATCACTGGCCTACTATTGTTCCTTTGTGGTCAGTGGCAGGACGTACAAGTAATGTTTGAGATTCCATAAGAACCTGTTTTGTATTTGTGCTAGGCCAACATCATGTGCTGTTCAACTGATTAGAGGTACAGTAATGATGACTAGCAGCTTACTCGGGAAAGAGAGAAGACAAGGCTTTTCATAATTAATAAACAGATTAAACTAAAACACAAAATCCTACTGATACTTAAAACAAATTATTTACCTATCTCAGATGCGGTTTGCCACAGTAAAGGTGCAAATGGAAATGCGAAAGCACTTTGGAAGGTTTGATTCCATCCAAAATCTGTAACAAACATTGAGAACATTTTAACTGGAAACTGAACTTTAGCCGCTTTGTGAGTCTCTTAGATGTTAACACATCTATTGGAGAAATACTGTATTGCTGTGCCTTTTCCTCAGTGCATTTTCAGGAAATGCCGACAGTAATGGTCTCCGGTCTAAAACATAAAAGGGTCTCATGGCAAAAGAAGCAGCATGTGTAAGGCTAACTATTTTTTTAAGCTACTGTTTTTCTTCTTTCCCTCTTTTAATACATTTGAATAAAGAACTTTGTTTTGTTTTTCTTCAAGATCACTTTTTGATGTACTATTTTTTCTGGCTGATAACCCCTGGTCCCCAAGGCATCACTGGAGCACAGCACTCTGGTCATGTGCCCTCTGCTCATGCACATGGGGTGGCATAAAGCTGACTATGCCACCTAGGGATTCCACTGCTCTGGAGAAGGCCTCAGCTGCCCCCTTAGGGCATCTTTATGACCCGTCCGCTCCACCGGATGTTTATCAGGTAATTATGGAAAGTAGTGCCTAACTGATTGTTCAAGTTCACTGAAATACATAGGCAACAAAGCAATAAAATTGGAGGCATTTTTGCTGTAAGCTCCAAATCTGTTATTTAGCTGCATGAGAATAGCATCTTTAAATGGAAGAAATAGTCAAAGTCTTTAGTGACTTTATGGCTGCAACTGCCAGTGCTACTTCTATGGTATATTGGGGTTTTTTTTCATTCACTGTAAATTAGGAGCAAGTTGTAAAAGTTGCATGTAAAACTGAAATATCTTCATTTAAAAATGGAAAAAACAAACCCGTTTCTCCTGTTGATCTAGGAGCTCAAGATCATAGAAATAGTAATATTGTTGTTGTATTCTGTATCTGAATCAGTGAAAATTAACATTTTGGTATTATTCCCAGCTAAATTAAGATGATTTGGTGATGTGAAGAAATGTATTTTCTACTGTTAAAGTGATTTCCTACCAGCTCATATTTATGATAAGATGGAGTATTCAGGCATAGAGGAACTGGATGTTTATAACAACATGCATAATCATTGGTTGAAAACTTCTGAATGATTTTGTAATATGCTGTGTGTTTTTTATAAATATAACAAACTATTTTCAAAGATAAATATTTATTAGCTGGTTTGAATTGATTCTTGTATTTCCACCTGAAGACTTTAGTAAATGGAAAGATACTTAAATTGCTCATGCGCTCCTATATGTTGTACCTTCTTTTTTGTTTTGTATTCATATTTTTCTTCTTTTCCTTCCTCCTTAAGAGAATTGTTTGAACAAAATATAAACAAACTGGTTAGATATAAATTTCATTAGCAAAGGGCCAATGGTATCTATGTATATTACAGTAAGATCATAGAAGCTTAAGTCTGGCCCTTTGTCTATAACTTGGAAGGATCTGGAAAGCTAAGAGGTTGCAGGGTTAGCTTGGCATCAAATATCAAGGCACTGAAGCCCTCATCCAGCAGACCATCCTTATTTAACAAAGCACTTAAGCACATATTGATCTCTAGGCATGTGTTAAGTTCCATTGACATCAATGGGACTTAAGTAGATAGAATCATAGAAGTGTATGACTGGAAGGGACCTCAAGAGGTCTTCTAGTCCAGTCCCCTGCACTCAAGGCGGGACTAAGTATTATCAGATTCTAGACCATCTTTACTTTAAGCACATACTTAAGTGTTTTGCTGAAAGGGGATGGTATTAAGTGCCTACTTAAATGCCTGGCTGAACTGGGGCCTGATCTCTTTTATCCCACTGGCCTGCTCCAATTGCAAAACTTCACTCACTACTCTGTCACTCATATTGGCATGAAATTCTGGTTTCTTCCTCCATAGCATTTCCTTTTCACTCTGCTAGCCAGATCTATCACATGGTCCCCATTATCACTCACACATGGTCTTCATTAGCACTTCATTGCTCCACATTACAAAGTCTAATACCCGGTTGGTTAATTTTAATGCTTTCAATGAAAGTTATCTATTTATTGTTTTCTGCAACTTTGGAGTCCACTTATTGGGAAAGTGATGCCAGTAAAACAAATGCTCAAGATTCTGTTCACAGTTCAAATTATTTTGAGATTCAGTACTTTCACAATGACTCTGTCATATTGGTTGCATGTACTTTTGCAGCATTATTACAGTATTATGCAGTGAACCTTTCCGAGTGATACTACTAATGATCAGCTTTTCCATTATAAAACACTATTTTAGAATTTGGAACTCAACAGTGGGGGGAAAAATCATTCCAATATTAAATCTAGCACACAAGCCTTCAACCTAGGAATATGTTTGTATCTTAAATTGAGATGGGAATCAGTTGAGTTGTTTTCACTTTGATGGAGGAGGAAATTTTTCTTTTCTGGTTTCAAAGTTTTTTGCTCCTTTAGTGCAAACTGCATTGCTTCTTTTAAAACAACTGACAATTACTCAGGGCCAAATTCTGCCCTTGGATGTACATGATCAGTTCCCAATGACTTCAGTGGGAGCTCTGTTTGTCATTCTGAGAGTGGAAGTTTGCCTTTATTTCCTAAAGCCATTTTAATGCAGCCACAAAATATTTACAAATGACAGAACTTTTTCTTCTCAATATTTAATTGAAGCTTGGGACCCAATCCCTTTATTCTTAGGGATAAATCTTTTTTCCTTAACTGTATTGTGTCTAATGAAAAGAAAAAGAAAATAGAATCTCTCTTTGCCCAATTGAAATCATTTTAAACATATAATGAAAAGCAAGGAACTTACCAGTTAAGTCTGAAACATAACGTTGTCTGTTTCCCACATTCTTTAGCCAAATTGCAACAAACTGTTAAATCATTCTTGATGTGTTTTGTTATACTGAGGTATTCATAGATTTTTAAGGCCAGGAGGGACCATTATGATCCTCTAACCTGATTTCCTGCATAACAACACAGGCCATCAAGCCTCACCCAATAATCTCTGCATCAAGCCTATAACTTCTGTTTGTGCTATGACATATTTTTTACAAAGACATCAAGTCCCAGTGTAAAGACTTCAAGTGATAGAGATTCCACCATGACCTTTGTAAAATTATTCCAATGGCTAAGTACCTTCACTTAAAAATTTTCAACTTATTTCTAGTCTGAATCTGAAATCCACTGCGGAGTCTGTTGTCATGCAACTGTGCAGGATCATTAATCATCTCCTGCTATAGAGAACTGTGACTTTTAGCAATATGCAGGACATAATGGATGGCTCTGAAGCTATGGGGTTCCCGAATTGCAGTGGATCAATAGATGGCATGCATATCCCTATTTTCACGAGACCACTTTGCAGCTGAGTAGGTCAACAGAAAGAGCTACTTTTCTATGGTTATGCAAGCATTGATGGATCACCGTGGACACTTCACCGATATCAGTGTGGGCTTGTCAGGAGAGGTGCATGATGCTTACATCTTTAAGAACACAGGACTGTTCAGAAAACTACAAAGAGGGACTTTCTTTCCCGATTTGGTGGATTACCATGGGGAGTGCTGAAATGCCAGCAGTGATCCTGGGGGACCCAGCCTACCCCTTGATCCCCTGGCTCATGAAGCCGTACACTGGCCACCTCAACAGCACCAAGAAATGATTCAACTACCAGCTCAGCAGGTGCAGTATGACAGTTGAATGTGCTTTGGTCATTTGAAAGGTTGCTGGCATTGTTTACTCACAAGATTGGACCTCAGTGAGAAAAATATCCCAATGGTTATAGCTGTCTGCTGTGTCCAGCATAATATCTGTGAAGCAAAGGGGGAAAAGTTTCTGCCAGGGTGGAGGGCAAAGGTGGAGCAGCTGTCTGCTGAGTTTGAACAGCCAGATACGATGACTATTAGAAGAGCTCAACGTGGAGCTATACTGCTAAGGGAGGCTTTGAAAGACCATTTTAATAGTGAGCCAGAGTAATGTGTGGTGTTGTAGTGTGCTCTGTCTGGCTCTGCTGTTTTCTGGCCTGGTAGGAATTGTGTGGTGATTACTGTACATGTAGGAATATAACATTGTCATACATCTATTATTTAGTTTGTGACTGATCCTATGAGTTGTGTGACACTGTGCAGTAACAGGTATTTGGTTGCTTTCAGAACAGCTGAGCACTCGGCAGCATATGTTGTGAACTAATAAAGAGAAATTATGTTCCAAATAATACACAATAAAATTTTAACAAAATCAGTGCAAAAAAGCCCATGCAATTTTAAAACAAAAACATTAAAAATTAATAAATTAATAGAACAGAGCTTAGGAAGGGGAAAGAACATTCATGTCCATTTCAGCTACCCATACACCAACTGTGCCTTTCACAGGTCAGTGTTTGTGAAGCTGTGATTGTCTTTAATGTCCCGCAGGGTGGAGTGGTAAGGGTAGTGCAGTGAGCCCTGATGCCATGTGTTCCAAGGGATATAAGGAGTTCCCGATATTGAGTTCTCAATGGACTGCAGAGGGAAGTGAACCTCGGGTTGTTGAACCTGCAGGTCCACCAGTGTCTGCAGCATCTCTGTTAGCTGCCTGAGAAGCTCCATTATGTCCCAGTGCATCTCCCTCTCCCTCTCCTTTTCCTCCTAGGACTCCTGGACCTTTCTCCTCTCCGCTCTTTCCTTCTCCAGGTGGTCAGCAATGTCCATCCTCCAGGCTCTGTGCTCATGGTCTGATGCAGCACTGGCTTGCAGGATCTTATTGAACATGTCAGCCTGATTCATCTTCTTTCTCCTCCTTATCTGGTTCAGGCGTTCTGTGGGTGAGGAGGGAGGGGATTCTGAAGGTCACAATGGCAGCAGCTGCAGCTAAAACATACAGAGGTACCATTGTCAGTGTATTCACTATGGAAAGTGAAACTTAAGATGCCAAACTTGCTCCCCTAAAGTTTTAGGCACTACACTCTCACTTCTGCTTGGATTGCTTGTGCACGGCTCCAGTCACAGCTCTAGGGTTGCCAACTGTCTAATCACACAAACCCAAACACCCTTGCCCCACCCACTGCCCTGCCCCTTTCCCAAAGCCCTGCCCTGCTCACTCCATCCCCCCTTCCTCCGTGGCTCACTCTCCCCCACCCTCACTCACTTTCACTGGGCTGGGGCAGGGGGTTGGGGTGTGGGAGGGAGTACGGGCTCTGGGCTGGGACCAAAGGGTTAGGAATGTGGGAGGGGGCTCCAGGCTGAGTCTGGGGCAGGGGGTTGGGGTGCAGGACGGGGTATGGGGTGCAAGCTCTGGGAGGGGGCTCAGGCCTGGGGCAGGGGGTTGGGGTGCAGGAGGGAGTTTGGGGTGCTGGCTCTGGGAGGGGGCTCAGGGCTGGGGCAGGGGGTTGGGATGCAAGAGGGAGTTTGGGGTGCTGACTCAGGGCTGGGGCAGGGGGTTGGAGTGTGGGAGGGGGGCGAGGGGTGTAGACTCCAGCTGGCAGCTCAATGGAGCTAAGGCAGGCTCCCAGCCTGCTCTGGTCCCATGCCGCTCCCAGAAGTGGCCGGCACATCCCTGCAGCCCCTGGGGGGAGGCCAGGAGGCGGGCTATGCGTGCTGCCTCTGCCTGCAGGCACCGCCCCTGGAGCTCCCATTGGCCGCAGTGCCTGGCCAACAGGAACTGCGGAGTCGGCGTTCGGGGCGGGGGCAGC
This sequence comes from Terrapene triunguis, assembly GCF_002925995.2. NCBI lineage: Eukaryota > Metazoa > Chordata > Testudines > Emydidae > Terrapene > Terrapene triunguis. Next base: position 22,009,171 of record NW_020664393.1, read on the forward strand.
GTGCAGAGACCCCCTGGGCTTCCCCCACAGGTGCTGCAGAGATGTGCTAGCTGCTTCTGGGAGCGGCATGGAGCAGGGGCAGGCAGGGAGCCTGCCTTAGCCCCGCTGCACCACCAGACTTTTTGTGGCCTAAAATCTCCCGGTTTGGCTTCAGTAGCCTCTGGAAGATAAAGCCTGATTCTGGGAGACTCCCAGAGAAACCAGGAGGGCTGGCAACCCTACACAACACCAGACATAGTGAGAATAACTGGTGGGGATTGGGGAAATGAGGAGGAAATTGCTTGGTTGCATAAATCTAGTAGCATAGGGGACTGACACTGAATACTGGTACCGTGTTTAGCTGATATCTTACTCCTGAGGGTAACAAAGACAGAGAGAGCACCGCTACTGCTCGTATCCCAAAGCTCCCAGACCTGTATGCTGCTAGCCTGTGTACTGCAATGATGCCTGCTGAGCTATTTCCACTGCACAAGGCAAATCAGGATATGAACTGTTTACATAAATTCTTTGGATGAATCCACAAAACCCACCAATCACCAAATTTAAATTCAAGCTCACAGTCTAGTTGTCAAAGGCATGCCAGATCCTTCTGTGGTTTACAGTTACACCAAATTAAAATAAACTGTTAATACTATTTCATGCTTAATTGACTTCAGATAATCCCCAAATAACCAGAAAATGTTCTCTCACACTTTGATTTTCTTTGCATTTGAATTTGCTAAATACTGCAAATCTTGTGGTTTGCTTCAGTCACTGCATTTTGCTAATATAATAATAAATGTCACGCCCCTTTCAGATAAGGGGCAAGTGAAATATTTTTTTATGTAAGCATATTGGTTCTGATTTAGCCATATTTTCACTGCTGTTACTGTCCGGGACCCTGATCCTGCAAGTAATGCTGAAAGTGGCCTGAAAAAAGTGTGCGTATTTGGGGCGGGTGGGTGGTATCATAATCTGGGAGCAGCAGCTTAGATAAGACAGTACTAAAGTGCACCCCTCAGTGACCTTGCTCAATTTTTTATTTTGTTTTTTACAGGGTCTACAACCCCTTGCAATTCTACATCCCTCCACTTTAAGTACTACCTTCAAGTTGTTTCATGCAGGTGGACTCCTGTGCCTACAAAGGACCCCATTGTCTTCAGTGCAGATGTTTACTTGTGAGCACCAGTGGCTTGCAGGATCAGGGCTGTGAGCTTCTAGGAAAAAGGTATCCAATATGCATATTAGGTTTTGAGGATAGGCCAGACCCTGACTCAGCCAATTATTTGCAGCTGGATTAGAATGTGCCTATCTACTCAGAAGAGTTCTGGCAAAAGTAACCAATATGGAACTCATTGCAGCCAGGGACGGCTCTAGCTTTTTTGCCGCCCCAAGCACGGCAGGCAGGTGGTTTTTGGCGGCATGCCTGCGGGAGGTCCCCGGTCCCGCGGCTTCGGTGTACCTGCCGCCGAATTGCCGCCGAATCCGCAGGACCGGCGGACCTCCTGCAGGCATGCCGCCAAAGGCTCCCTGGCTGCCGCTGCCACAGCAACCGGCAGGCTGCCCCCCACGGCTTGCCGCCCCAGGCACGCGTTTGGAGCGTTGGTGCCTGGAGCCGCCGCTGATTGCAGCCCTCTCAAACATAGAAAGAGGCAGGATTTGCCCTTCAGTTAAAAGCATTCTACTATGCACAGGTTCTGGTGTTTGTATTTGGATCTACATTTAATAATGGTTTTCATGGTCTTTTTAAAAAAAAAAAAAACAGGCTCCCAGAACTAAAGCAGCCGTGCTATATATTCAAAAGAAATATACTAGAAATAAAGTAACCTCTTTTTCTGAGAATTATTTTCTTGTTTACTAAAGGTATACATTGGAAAGAAAATTATAAATGACAGTGTTAATTGTACTGAACACATTGTTAACAGAGTGGCAGGCCTCTTCTGTTGACCCAACTTGTTAGCAAGTAAGTGTTAGACCCTGTATAAAGTTGCTGACTTGTCTTCAAAGAGAATCACGCAAGTGCTTACTATATACTACTTGCATTTGGGAAGAAATTTTAGACAGTCTAACACCTTTGCTTTGTGTTTAAGTTGGTGGTGCAGCAGAGCTAAGGCAGGCTCCCAGCCTGCTCTGGTCCCATGCCACTCCCAGAAGCAGGAGCATGTCTACACTTAGAGCTGGAGGTCTGACTCCCAGGTCGAGGAAACATACCTGAACTAGCTCTGATCAAGCTACCATGTTAAAAATAGAGTGTAATCTCAGCAGCATGAGTAGTGGGAAGGCTAGTTGCCCTGAGTATGTACGAGTCCTCGGGGTGGCTAGCCCTTCCCACCACTTGTGCCCCCGTGGCTACACTGTATTTTACCATGCTACTTCATCAAAGCTAGTGCTGGTATAGCTCCTTGAACCAGACTCCCAGCTCCAAGTGCAGACATATCCTACTCCATAGAAACAACACCCCACTTGCTAGATTTTACAACCTCTTCACCCTTGTGCACAGGATGCCATCTAACACTATACTTCTACGTGCCTATCATTTAAACCAACAGACTACTCTCATCTCCTATCTCACCAGTGAGAATCCCTATGGCAAGGAGATGCTTGTACTCTGCCATTAAAACAACTTACAGAACTCAGCACTGAAATTATGCATACTGGATCCCTCAAGTTACACATGCACCTTTTCCCTTTGATCCTTTGAGGGGGGCAGGAAATGGGTTTAGATCTCCCCTACAGAAGAGCAGCTTCCCTCCACCCCTGATCTCCTCATAACACAATCACAGCTTTGCTGAGATGCTGTAATACAATACAGCTACACCTAACTTAGTGAATGCTGCTGAAGAGCATCCAGATAATTCCTAGTGACTATTTCCAGCTCGGAAGGGATAAAATTAAGATTGTGTTGGCACGAACCTGAACTCTGCATTTCCTGATTTTCAAAGGCTTCGGTTTTGCTGAACTCAACAAAAGATCTGAGAAACCACCATGCAATCTTAACTCCATGTTAACGAAGCTTTTTGTCAGTGAATTCCACTTATGGGGCACCATCCTTTTCCAGTGGATCTATGTGAATCTGCTAAGTGACTTATAGATCCTCATTGCATTCAGCTGTGCCACTATTCTTTTCCTCATTAACTTAGACCAGCGGTTCTCAAACTGTGTGTCAGGACCCCAAAGTGGGACATGAGCCCATTTTAATGGGGTCACCGGGGCTGGTTTAGACTTGCTGGGTTCTGGGGCTGAAGCTCAAGCCCAACTACCTGGGGCCAAAGCCTGAGGGATTCAGCCCTGGGTGGTGGGGCTCAGGTTACAGGCCCACTGCCTGAGGCTGAAGCCTTTTGGCTTTGCCCCCCCCCCCCCCCCACTGGGGCCACAGGGCTCAGGCTTTGGCTTTGGACCCTTCACCCAGGGCAGCGGGGCTCAGGCTTCAGTTCTTCCTCCTGGGGTCATGTAGTAATTTTTGTTGTCAGAAGGGAGTCGCGGTGCAATGAAGTTTGAGAACACCTGACAAATTCTCACAGAACTAGCTTGTCTCATAAGTTTGTGACCTCTAGTGGTGACAAAAGCTTTCCTCTAAGGCTATTAAGTACATTGCTATGGACCACAAATTTTACAAGAGCTTCTTTTCTTATTTAGAGTCTTATCTATAGTGATGCAGGTAGTTTAGAGCCAGCCATAACAGTTGGGGATTGGTCCTGCTTTGAGCAGGGGGTTGGACTAGATGACCTCCTGAGGTCACTTCCAACCCTGATATTCTATGATTCTATGAACAGTAGCAATGTTCTCTCAGCTTCACCTGCTTTCAGGATTCCATGTGTCCTATTCACTCTTCTGGGTGGCTTTTGCCATCATCTTCTGTGCGTTGTTTTCTTCCCCTTCCCCTTGTTGAGCTCTCCATCAGTTTTTGGGCTAAGAGTGAGTAAGTCATAAACTGCTCGGCCTTGAAGAGTGGCTTCTAACTTGGTTTCAAGCAGCTCCTGAGCATGGCCCCTGAATTTTCTGGGCACTTGTAGCTTTTCCTGCTCTGCTTTTTGCACATTACTACAAACAGATTGACCAATAAACCTCCCATTTCTGCCCTCTATTTCTCTGGACTTTAAGAAATAAAATAAAGCACTGTAGTATATAAAAGTAGAGATGAGCCTGATCTAAAGCCTTGGAACTAAACATACCCAATTTTTTTAAAGGGTTGATGGTAGTAGTCAGAATTTGACCCTGGATCTGTATCTAAATTTGAAAAAATCTCATTACTTATTAACTGAAATTTGAGAGAGAGAGAGAGTGTTAAAAATCTGGATTCAGATCTAAATTTTGAGCTCTGACAAATGTCCACACTAACACAAAATAAAATGTGAGTTTTTAAAAATATTATGCAGTTCATGAAAAATCTCCAGATTTATTTTAGCAAAACAGTAGCTTTATTCAGACTTCTTTGTTGCTTTATAATACCCCTAATACCTCTTACAGCAAACTAGAACTTGATCTTCAACGATGATGAAGAATTTGAAAATGTATTTGAAATGCAAAAGGAGAGGAAACTTTGACTAGAAATTCCATAGTACAGTGTAAGTTTGAAGCAGGTTTTCTCTTTTAAAATTAGCATAATTCAGAGAGATTTTAAGAACAAGTCCATACACTTCGCAGTCACCGTCCTAAATGATTTTCATCCTGCGCCAATGTGAAATGTCACATCGTAGGCAGGTAATCCAATTCCCTAGCACTGTCATTTTTTCCACTTCGCACAGAAAAATGGCAAATCTGGTTACTTTTGCACTTTGACCAGTAAAATAGCTGTAAAGCAGTGTTTCAATTTATTTCACTTAATCTCCATTTACTAGGGCACTGGCCCTACAGAATGCATCCAATCAAACTGAGCAGTTTAACTATAGTATCTGTTTCAGAACTCCGGGCAAATACTGGAGCTGCAGATTTGCAAGTAGATGTGGGAGTGCATCAGACCCTTTTTCTGGAGAGGTGAAACTGTTTGGGAATCTCAGTTTACACACCACATCCAAACCTTTGAAAATATTTAGCTTATCTGATAAGTGCTCCTCGCCCACTCCCTGTTCTGACCCCTTAGCTTGGCTGATGTGCCGCAGAATCTATGGTGAATTTTCAGCAAGTCTGGCATTCTCTGCTGGGTCTGCTGCTGTGATAATATCTGGCAGGCTCTGGCTTCCTTAGTATCAATGGCAGGCAGCGAATGCTGGAACATCTGTGATAAGATTTGAAATAGAAACATACTTGAGCCTAGGGCTAGTTGCTGTATGTACTGAGAAAAAACCACCAGGGATTTGATAGAATATCAAGAAGGGGAGTGTGGCATTTGGGTCAGAACAGAGCTTTGATCAGGTGGAGGGAAGATGGAAATATTCATAGAAGGAGTGATGGACAGAATACATTGGGTACAGGCTAAGGAGATATGCTAGCTAATTTAGGGAAGGAGGGTGCAATTTAGGCTCAAGTCCAGGAGCAGGGTCAAGCAATAGTTATAGGTCTGATGAGAGCTGCAGTGTATGATATTGGGTTTTACCACTGGCAGAAAGGCTAAAGGCACATTTTGCCGATTTTTACTTCTGTGATAACTAGGAAAGATATAAAAATGATGTTACAAAATGCTGTGTACAGAATTTCACTCAACATAAAAATGTGAGGGGGAAGGAGGAAGGACTAAAATATATTCGGGTGAAAAAGGTTTGCAGGGTGTGAATGGAGGGACTTAACATTTCACTTACAGATTTTAACAAATAAGTTGATTATTCCTATTAGAGAGAGTTACTTAGTATAATTTAATTTTCATCAGTATTTACTATGATCACATAATACTGTATTTGCTTATAGAAGTACATTATGACTATTCAATGTGTCCTTACTTGTGCTTTCAATCCCATCTGTGCTGTCATTACAACCATGTTGGGGCACCCAATATAACATGCTTTTGCCTCAACTTTGTAATAACAGGGTTTGATTTTGCTTCTGTAATGGCACCAAACTACATTGTAACCATGCTACAGGAACTGTACTTCAGTCTTTTCTTTATCTTTAGTTACATAGGAATTGCCATACTAGATCAGACCTGAGGTCTCTATAGTACAACTCTACCCCGATATAACGCAACCCTATATAACACAAATTCGGATATAACACGGTAAAGCAGTGCTGGGGGGGAGGGAGGGGCTGCGCACTCTGGCGGATCAAAGCAAGTTTGATATAACGTGGTTTCACCTATAACGCGGTAAGATTTTTTGGCTCCTGAGGACAGCGTTATATCGAGGTAGAGGTGTATAATATGTTGTCTCAGACAATGGCCAGTCCTAGATGCTTCAGAAGAAAGTGTCAGAACCATAGAGTAGGCAGATAAGGGTTAATCTACCACACCAAATTATGTCTCTCCTGCTCTCTAAAAGTTGGTGAGAGATTGGCTAAAATCCTGAGGTTTAATATGCCTTCCAATATTTCATTGTTCCTTAGATAACTTTGGATTTTTGATACCCATCTAAATGTGCAACCCCTTTTTTTACAGTTAAATATGGATGCTACTTCACAAAAATAGATAAGAGCTACTACACTAAGGCAGAAAAACAGGCTCAGGCAGTGAGAGGATGAAAGTCTAGAATGCAGGGGGTCAGAGTACTCTAGTTTTGATGGATGTTATTGATTCCAATTATACATAGTCTGTCTATCCTAAGAACAGGCATCTTAAGTGAAAGAAAAGAAAATATTAGCAGTTGAGTTAATGTAAATTCAGAGCACTCTAGGAAATTCAGACATTGGTTTGCTTGTATGCTACCTATAAGGAGACTGTTAATAACTTGTGCCTTTGAGGTTATCGATACAACCTGAGACTTTCTTGCATATCGAGGAAAAAATTACCTTTCCAGAGATATATGCCATATACTTCTGTTTCTGATTTAACAGGGAAAAATCAAGTTTGAATATGTCATTCAGATGGCTCTTGTTCTTTAATTCCCACTCTCCATTCCTTGTGATTATAGTGCTATGGGGAGCGTTATCCTTTTAAAAGACATCTCTTCTTAACAGAAATTACTCAAATATCTGTAAAGCTTTTAAAAATAGGAATAGAGGGCCAGATCCTAAGCAAACTGTACACATAAATTGGCAGGGCTTCACTGAAATCAGTGGAATTGTATCATTTTACATTGGTTGAGGATCTGGCCCATGCTATTTACTTATTGATGCTGTTTAACATTTAATAATCAAGTGTGTTATGGTAGTGCCTAAGGACCAACCAAGAACAGGGCCCCATTGTGGTAGGCACATTGTACCAACACACAGTAGTAGGGCAGAGAGAGTCCAGTCAGAACTGTAGGAAGTTCTCTGAATGGTCAAAGGTCCCTGCTGTGGCTGGTCTGCTCCAGCTGGCTCCTCTCTGCAGTTTTTCCTCAATGCCACATAGGCAGAGAGGAGGCACCACCAGGGTCCCAGTTTCCCCCATGTGCATGCGGGCATCTTTTTAGCACAATTCTGGATCCAGAAGGGAGGGGTGGCCCCTGTTGCACCCCATTTTATCCCATCCCGCTCAACACAGCAGTCCCTGCTTTAGCAGCTTCTGTAGCTGCTCTAACTGGAGTCTGGCTGATTTCTCTGCAATTTTTCTGCAAGGCCATATGGTGGTGGGGGATAAGGTGAGACACCACCTGAATCCAGTATATTTTTTTGTCAGACCAGAGACCGTATATGGGCAGAGGCAGATGTTCATTGAGTGACCTTGTGTAGTATATGAAGGCCCAAAACTGATTCCAAGAGGGGATCTGTTATTCCGGTACAGGTTCACCTAGGGTTGCCAGGTGTCTGGTTCGAAAAGGTACCCTGGCTGCTCTGGTCAGTGCCGCTGACCGGGTGATTAAAAGTCCGGTTGGCAGGGCTGTCAGGCTCCCTACTTGGCTCTGCACAGCTCCCGGAAGCGGTGACATGTCCCTGTGGCTCTGAGGCACAGGGGCGGCCAAGGGGGATACGTGTGCTGCTCCCGCCTGTGCACCGGCTCCGGACCTCCCATTGGCCAAGAACTGCAGCCAATGGGAGCTGTGGGGGCAGCCCCTGTGGGTGGAGGCAGTGTGCACTGCGCAAAGCCACCTGGCCACCCCTCTGTCTAGGAACTGAAGGAATGTCGCCACTTCCGGGGAGCCCCCTGAGGTAAGTGCCGCCTGGAGCCCTCATCCTCTCCTGCACCCCAACCCCCTGCCCCAGCATGGAGTGCTCTCCTGCACCCAAACTCCGTCCTGGAGCCTGCACCCCCTCACACACCCCAACCCCCTGCCCCAGCCCTGAGTCCCCTCCAGCACCCAAACTCCCTCCTGGAGCCTGCACCCCCTCCCAATCCTCTGCCCGAACCCTGAGCCCCCTCTCACACCCAAACTCACTCCTGAAGCCTATATCCCACATGCCCTCCTACACCCCTGCCCCAGCCCTGAGCCTCCCCAAACCATGAACCCCTCATTTCTGGCCCCACCCCGGAATCCACACTCCCAGCCCAGGGCCCATACCCCCTCCTGCACCCCAACCTCTGCCTCAGCCTGGAGCCCCCTCCCACACTCCAAACTCCTCATCTCCACCTCTCAGCCCAGAGCCCCCTCCTGCACCCCAACCCTATCATCCCCAGCCCCACCCCACAGCCTGCACTCCAACCCCCTGCCCCAGCCCAGAGCCACCTCCTGCACCCTGATCCCCTCATTTCGGGCCCCACCCTGGAGCCTACACCCCCAGCTGGAGCCCTCACCCCCTCCTGCACCCCAACCCCCTACCCTAGCCTGGTGAAAATGAGCGAGTGAATGAGAGTGGGGGAGATTGAGCAACAGAGGGAGGGGTGATGGAGTGAGCATGGGGTGGGGCCTCAGAGAAGGCATGGGGCAGGGCGGGGCCTCAGAAAAGGGGTGGGGCAGGGCAGGGGTGTTTGGTTTTGTGTGATTAGAAAGTTGGCAACCCTAGGTTCACCACCTAGACAACTAATCAGCCTCCATCTTGGCAAAATTACCTCACTCCCCACCATCCTCCCCAGCCCCTTGGAGCATGCTCAGTACAGCCTTAGGGCTTCTAATAGTAAATAGCTAATCTCACATTGGGCACTAGGTGGCAATAGCATAATGAAAATACTTGCAACAATACACACCTCCCCATTAGTAATAATCAACTTAAATCATTAACATAATAACAAAAACAAAACAACAACTCCATCCTAACTAAGAGGTTGGGGTAGACTTTCCTGATCCTCAGGCCATTACAAGGGATTATTCTGGCCCCTCAAGCATAATTGCCTTACTACTACAAGCCCAGTCTGTCTCTAGGTTTGGGAGATCTTCTGGAACAGTGCAGTGGAGATACCTGTGGTCCTTGATCAGCAACGAGTGCAGAAGGGATTTCTGATAATAAAACCATTTCTGCAGGCTTAACTTCCAAGTCTGCTGTATTGGTTGGTATGGGGTCCTCAGCAATCTCACTATTTCCGGATGTAGCAACTGGATTGTCTAATTGTTGGGATATATATACATATATATCCATGCAATATGTTAAAGGCCATCAAGGCCTAGTGTGGATGGAATATGCTTGACATAAGTACGTGGTTGCGTGTTGGCAACTGAAGTGAGAACTTAAGATTTCAAGTGGTCAAGAACTATTTGTACAAAACAACTTTATGTCCCTGGGAAATATATAAAGAATCAGCAGATAAGGAAATAACACCAGCTGGACTGCTATAAAAAATGTATAAGAATTGGAGGAAATGGTATGCCTTGGATTGTGGTGTCCTGCCATGGAACTGCCTCCTTGGAGTTGTGGGTGAAAGGCCCAGAAAACAGAGACAAAAGACTAATGATGCCATGAAGTGGATTATAAATGGAGGCTTCACACATTTGCAATTTGGAGTCTTTCAACAATCCAGAGCCCTGTTTGGATATAGATGTGGTCTTTCTGCCGGCTCCCCACACCTGATCTGATCCGACTGAACCTCAACTGGCCATCGGGACTTCATTCTGATCTGCAGACTCTGGCGTAATATGTTTGGGGTACGAATGTGGAGTGAATTAGGTTTTATTTTGTAAGCAATAAAGAGTACTTAGAATATTATGTACCAACACTGTGTCTGGTATCTGCCTGCTCCCCCATCCTGTAGGGAGGCCCCTGCTGCGGGTCGAACATAATGCCTCTAACACCTGATTGTGATGTCTACGACTATGCTTGCCATCTGGTAAATCAATCACCCAAGAAAGTGGTACCTCCTGTGCTATGATGCAACCTGATAACCAGCGAGGGCCATTGCAAAAATTAAGAGCATATGCTTCATTACCTGCACCTAATGTTCTTGGTAATGCTAGTACATTGTAATATAACTTTTGTGCTGCCTGCTTTTCCCTCACCTTAGCAGTTTCATTAGGATGTAGAGAGTTCTTAGTTTCCTTCTCATTAAGAGTTCTGCAGGTGACTTTCTAGTGTGGGTCATGCAATACCGGAAAAGAAGTCCGGCCAGTTTGGCTTCTATGCTAGCATATGCCATCTTCTTCATTCTCTCTTTTAAGATTTGCACAGACTGCTCCACTAGGCCATTTGAAGAAGGGTGGTCTAGTGCAGTTCTAATGTGTCTGATGCTGGCTTTTTTTCATAATTTCCTGAAACACACCACCAGTGAACTGGGACCATTGTCACTCACCACTGTCTCAGGCAATCCAAGAATGGAAAAGGTAAGTCAAAGTTAATCAATTTTAGCCCTGGCTATAGAGGAGGGCATTATGTGTGTCTCAGTCCATTTTGAATGAGCATCAATTATTTTTCAAAACATTTTCCCCATAAGTGGACCAACCCAATCTACATGAAGCCTCGTTCAGGGTTGCTGAGGGCATTCTCATGGGTTCAAAAGAACTTTTGGTGGAGCATCATGGCTAGATTGGCAAACCACACAATGTTGCACAACAGACTCGATTTCCTGATCCATTCCTAGGCACCACGCATCACTGTGTGTGAGCCCCTTCATGCACACAAGGCCAGGATGTGTTTTATGTAATAGCTTTAGCACCACCGGTCTACTTACTGGAGGTATGATCACCAAACACCCATCCTGTACACTTAAGAGACTCCTTTTGGGAGTAACAAGGTTGGAATTCTGTACTTACTCCGTCTAGCCATTTGTAACCATTCTCTGCATGTGAGACAATAATAGGTCTCTCTCTGTCTCTCTTTTTATCTGTGCTGTGTTGGTTGGAGAAATGGATCGTAGTTCAATAAGAAGGATGGTTTCTGTAGACTGAGGTACCTTGCGTGGGGGCTATCTGGTAAATGCTACTTAGAGCATTCACATTACCCAATGCTTTTCCAGATTTATAATCAAATTTGTAGCCATGAGCTGATAAGGTGAAAGCCTTATCTATGATTCTATGATTCACTCAGAGACCTCAGCTGCTGGCTCCTCTTCCTTTTCTGAAACATGGGGAGCCTCCTTCTTGTGATCCACACTTTCCTTTGTGTGGAATGTTGGACAATTTGTGCATGGCTTTTTAGAGATCTACGTGCCGCATAGCACTTCTCTGTAAATCCAAAGCATGCTGTGCAGCTAGTGGCGTAGCCAGCTTTTAAGAGGAGGGGGAGCAAACCTAAAAAAGGCACCCCCTTGGCTCCTCCTCCGGCCACGCCCCCCTTGGCTCCTCCTCCAGCTGCACCGCTGACCGCCCCCCCCCCCCCCCCCCCCCGGCCCCCCGGCCGCGGCCCCCCGGCCCCCCCCCCCCCCCCCGCTCCTTCCGCCGTGCTGTGGGCGGCCAGCCTGCGCTCCCCCCTCGCTCCTCCGGCCGGTGGCCGCCTTTGGGCAAAGGGGTGAGGGGAAGCGGCTGCTGCTTCCCCTGCACCCCGCTAGCTACACTACTGTGTGCAGCTACTTCCATGCCTTGTGCTGTTTCCAGAGCTTTTTTTAAATCTAAGGTGGACTCCGTCAACAAACATCTCTGTATTCTTTCATCGCTGATACATTAAATGCTGTGATTTGGGATAGACTTGTCTGTGGTATCTCCAAACCCACAGTGCTCTGATAAACGATGCAGTTCTGCTACAAAATCTGACACCAACATTCCAGGTTGGCAGGAGAAACTATTAAATTTACCACACTGAACAATCTCTGATGGGGTTATGATGGTATGACATCTTTAACCAGCTCCTCAATGGATTTGGCTCTGGGCTGTTCCAGTGCCACCAAACTTCTAAGTAAATTATATGTTTTTGCTCCACAAATGCTCAATAAAATGGTATGTTTCTTGTCATCTTCTGTAGCATTTACAGTGAAAAGTCTCTCTCTGAGTACTGAATCCCGTCCTCCTGCTTTACATCATACTTTTTCATCTTTCCATATGCAGGCATTTTTCTTTGCAATAAAAAAGGTTACTTTCTAACACAGTGTGTAGAACTTGCTGCTGGTGGTTTTCAGTTTCTTTGTCACCAGTGTAGTATATGGAGACCCAAAACAGATTTGAACTGAAATAGATCTTTTATTCTGGTACACCTGGACAACTACTGAACGTCCTTGGAAAAACCTCTCACTCCCATATGCTCCCCCAACAACCAGCAGGAGCATGCGCTATACAACCTTAGGGCTTCTAACAGTAAATAGCTATTCTTACATTGGCCACCAGGTGGCAATACGTATAACAAAAATACCTACACCATTACCCCTTGATACTAGCACTGACATTACTGCAGCAGGGCCTTATGCATATGCTGCACTCCTCAGTGAGTTCTTGTCTCAAGGGAAATCTTGGGATGTAAATTGAATGAATTTCTATTTCCATTCTCAGCACTTGCCTGTAGCAAGGGCCTTCATGTAGCTTCTTCAACACTTGGAAGCTTCTGTCTTGAGAAAGAAGGAAACACAAATGCAGCTTCTGCCTTTACTGAAGCTTAGCATCTTGAGGCAGGATTGAGCCGCTTCTGTAAAGCATCACAGCAGAGGCATGTGGGTAACTTTGAGGTCAGCAGAATTCAGTGATCAGAAGTGGATATCTGTTCCACTCGACAGGGCCGCCCAGAGGATTCAGGGGGCCCTGGGGCAAAGCAATTTCAGGGGCCCCTTCCATAAAAAAAATTGCAATACTATAGAATACTATATTCTCGTTGGGGCCCCTGTGGGGCCCAGGGCCTGGGGCAAATTGCCCCACTTGCCCCCCCCTCTGGGTGGCCCTGCCACTCGAAGCTACATCTCCTGTTTAGCTTTGAATGAAGGGAGTGTTATATGTAGTTAACGCATTGTTGACAGGACAGAATTTTTGACTCCTAACAGTCGATACAGAATATATTAGAGCTATAGAAATAATAAAGCTGAATGCTTTTGTTTCAACATAAAACAGCAGAGATTTATTCTGTGTTTCCTACTGGAATGGCGCTAAAACAGTATTAATGATAGTGGGGACCACCACTAGTGTGAACTCCCTATTCTAATGCAAGACTTCTAGGCTCCTTAAACTGCATTCTATAAGAAGCTTCAAAGGCTAAATAATTCTGCATTGGCTCTATGGAATCTATGTGCATGCCTCTGAGGTCAACATTTGGCCCCAAGTGATTCTCTTACAGCAAATTTTAATCTCCAATAGTATCAATGCAAAAAATATTGAGCAGTAGCTTAGTAGGCATGTGGCATTTCCTAGCTGGGTGGAATAGATTCTCCATCTGAAACCAATAAAATCCAATTCAGGAGGAATTCTTCAGAAAATCAGTTGTGAAACTGACAGTGCTGAAGTGCTCTCACAATTCTTGCAGCTGTGGAGTCCTTAAAGGCAAGGGAGTTCCAGGAAAAATGACAATGGTTCCAGAAACTCTCCCATGACTGCCTCTGGGCCAACATTCAGAATAGCTCATTTACTCAGTGATGTTAATTCATTAATCATTACGGATACTTTTCTTCAGTTTCCTTTTGAAGTTGGCCACAACTTTTTCTTTTTCCTTCAGATGAAATGTGGTCAATTATATCCATATATAGACTTAACATGGGGGCAGGTTCTCCTTTCTGACAGACTATTTACTTTCTTTGTCATACCAAACTTCCAGCTCTGTTTCCCAGTTTTCTATGCTGTCCAGAAAACATTGCAAGTGTTCATGTTTTATTATGTTAAAACTTTGCTTTCCTTTTTGCTTGATTCCATATATATTACGTGATCATTAATTTTCTTCTTGAAAGGCACCTCCTCCTTTGCTTTATTTTTCAGCAATATGAACTGCTGTAGTTTCCCTTAACAGAAAGTCACTAATGTTGCGAGGGCTCCCATCCATTCACACAGGAACGAAGTGAGTCCGCTTAAATTACACTGGTGATGGCTTTACCCATCCCTCCTCCTTCCCCCCGAGCCAACTCATAGCTGATCTCAAAGGACCCTTCTGAGCAGGCCTAGTCCTGCCTGGCTCCTCTTCTCTGGTTTCTTCAGGGCTTGGCCCCTCCATAACTGGGCTAGATTAAAAATAGCTTTCCACAGCCCAGCGTCTCCCAGAATTCTGGATGTCTTGACTGCTCATCTCCTTTCTCTGCAGCTCATGGAAGCAGATCAGCAGCTTGGCGCTGGACTCACTGGCCATGCCGCCTTAGGGCCCTTACAGGCATGGCAAAGCAAAGAATGCTGGGTCCAATCCAAGCTGTTCTCTATGTGTTATGGAGCCTTTCCAGGCTCGGCAGATGGTGAGTTGTGCCCAGCTGGCCCCCAGCCTTCTTCTGTCCCTAACTCTGTGAGGTCCCAGGGCTATGAGTCAGATAGGCAGGTGGGGTCCCCTACCCACCAAGACAGCTGGGATTCCAATGGGGGGAAAATGGACCAGGAACCCTAGTGCAGAGAAGAGAGAGGTTCCAAAAGCAAGGAAGACCCTGACCACTTGACTCAGCAGATCCCAGGGGACCCCCTGCACAACAAAGAGGGGATGTTTGCAGGGTCAACACTCCCCTCCCTGAATCCTGCCAGTCTTAAAGTGGGTCCTGAGTGCTCTGGGAAAAAAAGCAGGGCTTCTAATCAGCCCCCCTCCCAGGCCAACCAGGAAAGCTCTGACAATGGGTTCCCCACCCACCTCCCAGAGGGAATGGGACTGAGTGGGAAGGATTCTGAGACAGATTTCTCAAGAGGACTCTGGGCAAGCTGCAAAAGGCCTCACTGAAGCCGCAGCAAAGCTTTTACGCTCCCAAAGTGCACTAAAAAGATGGAAAAAAAAACTAAAAAGGCTAAAAAGAGGGGGGAAGGGGAATCACAAAATACACAGGAGGTATGAGTCCTCTGACTCCTCTTCCATTCCAAGAAGGTGAGCTGTCCGGCTCTGAACCCTGAGCAGGCGCTGGTGAGCATGCCTCAGAGTAAACAAGAGTTATCTCAGGCTTGATAACATTCAAGAACCAAAGGGCTCTATTGCTGAGACACCAAATATTGACATTGCTGTAACATCAGATATGTCTATTCCCTCAGAAGAGGAGTTATACCCTGTGGAGGCCACTCTAAAAATGGGTTTTGAGTTTCTTCTGCCAACCTCTGAGCGTCCCTAACAGCTACCTGTTTTGCAGGAGTATCTCTTTCCTGGCTGGAAGATCTCAAAGCCCTCAAGGACAGAGATCACCCTGACTTTGGCTCCACTTTAAAGGAAAACTCCCTAGCAACAGTGTTTGTAGCTGATGATGGATGCAATGAGGTTCTCAGCCTGAGCCATGGCTTCCAGCTCAGTAGCCAAGTGCCACCTATGGCTGTAACCCTGGAAGGCGGATACTCTAAGCAGGTCCTAAGGTTGGACAAGTTTACAGCCTCCATTTGTTTTGGAGAACAGCTGGATAAGGTGGTGGCTGACAATGCAGCAAAATCCAAACAGTCTCTCCCTTCCCCAGTAAGAGAGGATATAGACTGGCCTTCAGATAGATGGATTCCTGTCACTCCTTGTCATCGCATAAGTACCAGCGAAGAAACAACAGATTCCACAGGAAAAATTGTGGAGAGTATTGACTCTAAAAGCATACTCCTCTCTCTGGTCCAGATTCAACAACTGGTGCCAAGAACACAATGCAAATCCCAGAAATCCAGGCAATCCAACCATTCTAGACTTTCTCCAAGAAGACATAGACAGAGCCCGTTGAGCCTCTGACTTCAGTGTCAAGACTTTCCATTAAGACTTGTTTCTTAGTAGCCATTGCATCTGTCAGGCAACTGCCAGAGCTGGCAACCTTATCTATACAGGAGTCTTACTGCATGTTACATGAGGACAAGGTGGTGCTCAAGATACCAGAATGCTTTATTCTTATGGTAAATTTTTCCTTCCACGCTTCTCTCATTCTGTGCTTCCTTCAGTCTGTCCAAAACCATAACATCCAACTGAAAAGGCATGGCACACCTTAGATGTCAGAAGAGCATTTAAAGTCTATCTCAAGCATACAGAATACCCAAGAAGATCGGACTCCCTATTCTTGTCCTTCTACCTGATGTGCAAGGGGCTCAGAGCTTCTAAGTCCTCCATTGCTAGGTGGATTAGACTAGGTCAGTGGTTCCCAAACTTGGTTTGCGGCTTGTTCATGGTAAGCCCCTGGAGGGCCACGAGATGCTTTGTTTACCTGGAGTGTCCACAGGTATGGACGCTCGCAGCTTCCAGTGGCTGCGGTTCACTGATCCTGGCCAATGGGAGCTGCGGGAAGCAGTGCGGGCCACGCCACCGCTTCCCACAGCTCCCATTGGCTGGGAATGGCGAATAATACAAACTTTTGTGTGAGCTCACAAAAAGGGGGGACTTCTTGCTTACCAATGTTTTTTGTTTCTTCACCCTCCCTACACCTGTTCACTCCTTGCTACTTCCCAGACCTCCAGAATTGTGGGAAACACTGGGTTTCAGAATGGAAAAATTCTTAGTAATAATTTCCTTTAAGATAGTAGCATCTCTCACAATTCTACCCACCCTGGATGGCTCATGAGTCAAAGATCAGATATTAAGTGGAATCGTTACCACATGACTGTCTTGCTTGGTCTGAAGTACATAATTTGATAGCATCCTTCAACTACCTGAAGGGGGGTTCCAAAGGGGACAGAGCTAGGCTGTTCTCAGCGGTGGCAGATGACAGAACAAGGAGCAAAGTTGCAGTGGGGGAGGTCTAGGTTGGATATTAGGAAAAACTATGTCACTAGGAGGGTGGTGAAGCACTGGAATGGGTTACCTAAGGAGGTGGTGGAATCTCCAGCCTTAGAGGTTTTTAAGGCCCAGCTTGACAAAGCCCTGGCTGGGATGATTTAGTTGGGGTCGGTCCTGCTTTGAGCATAGGATTGGACTAGATCAGAGGTGGGCAAACTATGGCCCACGGGCCACATCCAGCCCGCAGGACCCTCCTGCCCGGCCCTTGAGCTCCTGGCCCGGGAGGCTAGCCCACGGCCCCTGCCCCGCTGTCCCCGCTCCCCTGCAGAATCAGCTCACTGTGCCGCCGGCGCAATGCTCTGGGCGGCGGGGCTGCGAGCTCCTGGGGCAGTGCAGCTGCAGAGCCGGGGCCTGACTCAGTGCTCTGTGCTGCGCGGTGGCATGGCTGGCTCCAGCCAGGCGGTGCGGCTGCCTGTCCTGGTGTTCTGGGCCGCGCGGCTGTAGCGCCGCCAGCCACTAGTGATCCAGGCAGCACGGTAAGGGGGCTGGGAATGGGGGGGGGGGTTGGATAGAGGGCAGGGGAGTTCGGGGTTGTGGTTGGGAGGCGGGGGTGTGGATAGGGGTCGGGGCGGTCAGAAGCTGGGGAACAGGGGGGTTGAATGGGGGCAGGGGTCCCGGGGGGCAGTCAGAAAGGAGAAGGGGGGTTGGATGGGGTGGTGGGGGGCAGTCAGGGGCAGGGGTTCCCGGGGCAGTCAGGGGACAGGGAGAAGGGGTGGTTGGATGGGACAGGGGTCTCGGGGGCAGTCAGGAAGGAGGAGGGGGGGTTGGATGGGCTGGCGAGGGGCAGTCAGGGGTGGGGTTCCTGGGGCAGTCAGGGGACAGGGAGCAGGGTGGGGGTGGATGGGGCAGGGGTCCCGGGGGGCCATCAGGGAACAGGGGGGGCCATCAGGGAGCAAGAAGCAGGGGGGGTCAGATAGGGAGCGGGGGCTGGGCCACACCTGGCTGTTTGGGGAGGCACAACCTCCCCTAACCAGCCCTCCCTACAATTTCGGAAACCCGATGAGGTCCTCAGGCCAAAAAATTTGCCCGCCCCTGGACTAGATGATCCCTGAGGTCTCTTCCAACCCTAATCTATTATTCTGTTATTTTGTTATCTCTGGAATATTTGTGAATAATGATGTTATGTAAGTTTTACAGTTTGGGAATAGCTTATCTGACAGCAAGCTGGAGCAGAGAAGGTGTGGCCAGACAGTGCGGTGCCAAAATGCAGACCGGCCTCTTTGAGCTGAGAGTTGAGCAGCCCAGATGTCCAGAATTGTGGGAGATGCTGCTAGCAGAAAGGAAATTATCGGTAAGAATTTTTTTGTTCCTTTGTTGTACTTTTCTTTGTCTAGACCTTTCCAGTCTAACTGATCACTTTACTGCTCACTAATTTTTGGCTTGGTCCCTATTTTGAGGGCAGGGAGGAATGGAAGATTTATGCTCTCTCTATCTCACAAATTCAGACCTTACTCCTTCTGTGGAGACACAAGCGGAACAAAAGAACAGTGGGCCTGTGTCTAGGTAAAACTGTTTCATTCCCAAATAGCTATTCCAAACGGTTTATTTATGGTGTTCAAGGGAAATCTGACTTTAAGTAGATGTTTCCCTTCTTGGAGACCATTGCTCCAAGTGAAGAACCAGCCTGTCTTTTGAGGGAAAGACCACCAGCCCTCCCATGAGAACTATAGCTAGCCCCTAAATGCCTCCTTTCCTTAGATGGTGCTGAGACTGAGGGTATGTCTACACTACGAAATTAGGTCAATTTTATAGAAGTCAATTTTTACAAATCGATTTTATACAGTCGATAGCATATGTCCCCACTAAGCACAATAAGTCGTCAGAATGCGTCCTCACTACCGTGGCTAGCATCGACTTACAGAGTGGTGCACTGTGGGTAGCTATCCCACAGTTCCCACAGTCTCTGCCACCCATTGGAATTCTGGGTTAAGCTCCCAATGCCTGATGGGGCAAAAACATTGTCGCGGGTGGTTTTGGGTACATGTCATCAGTTGCCCCTCCCTCCGTGAAAGCAACGGCAGACAATTGTTTTGCGCCTTTTTTCCATGCAGACACCATACCACGGCAAGCATGGAGCCTGCTCCGCTCAGCTCACCGTCACCGCTGCTGTTCTGTCCTGGGTGCTGCTGTCAGCAGACGGTGCAGTAGGACTGCTAACTGTCATCATCCACCGCTCTCCTGGTGCCATGAATCTACCTTGCAGGTCCTCTCGTCATTCTGTATAAATATCTATTCTCAGGGCATCCGTCATCATCCACCGCTTCCGCTGCAACTCTGCTCTCCTGCTCTCCTGCAGATGCCATATCATGGCAAGCATGGAGCCCGCTCAGCTCACCGCTGCTGCTGTGAGCATTGTAAACACCTCGTGTATTATCCTGCAGTATGTGCAGAACCTGCAAAAGCAGGCAAGGAGGCGACAACAGTGCAATCACGATAGTGATGAGGATATGGACACAGACTTCTCTCAAAGCACGGGCCCTGGCAGTTTGGACATCATGGTGGTAATGGGGCAGGTTCCTGCCATGGAACGCCGATTCTGGGCCCGGGAAACAAGCACAGACTGGTGGGACCACATAGTGTTGCAGGTCTGGGATGATTCCCAGTGGCTGTGAAACTTTCATATGCGTAAGGGCACTTTCATGGAACTTTGTGACTTGCTTTCCCCTGCCTTGAAGCTCAAGAATACCAAGATGAGAGCAGCCCTCACAGTTAAGAAGCGAGTGGCGATAGCCCTCTGGAAGCTTGCAACGCTAGATAGCTGCCAGTCAGTCGGGAATCAATTTGGAGTGGTTAAATCTACTGTGGGGGCTGCTGTGATCCAAGTATAGGGTGACCAGACAGCAAATGTGAAAAATCGGGACAGGGGGAGGGGGGTAATAGGAGCCTATATAAGAAAAAGACCCAAAAATCGGGACTGTCCCTATAAAATAGGGACATCTGGTCACCCTATCCAAGTAGCCAACGCAATCACTGAGCTGCTGCTATCAAGGGTAGTGACTCTGGGAAATGTGCAGGTCATAGTGGATGGCTTTGCTGCAATGGGGTTCCCTAACTGTGGTGGGGCAATAGACGGAACGCAAATCCCTATCTTGGGACCGGATCACCTTGGCAGCCAGTACGTAAACTGCAAGGGGTACTTTTCAATGGTGCTGCAAGCACTGGTGGATCACAAGGGACATTTCACCGACATCAATGTGGGATGGCCAGGAAAGGTGCATGACGCTCGCATCTTCAGGAACTCTTATCTGTTTGAACAGCTGCAGGAAGGAACTTACTTCCCAGACCAGAAAATTACCGTTGGGGATGTTGAAATGCCTATAGTTATCCTTGGGGACCCAGCCTACCCCTTAATGCCATGGCTCATGAAGCCATACACAGGCACCCTGGACAGTAGTAAGGAGCAGTTCAACTATAGGCTGAGCAAGTGCAGAATGGTGGTAGAATGTGCATTTGGACGTTTAAAAGCTCGCTGGCGCAGTTTACTGACTAGGTTAGACCTCAGCGAAACCAATATTCCCATTGTTATTGCTGCTTGCTGTGTGCTCCACAATATCTGTGAGAGTAAGGGGGAGACGTTTATGGTGGGGTGGGAGGTTGACGCAAATCGCCTGGCGGCTGATTATGCACAGCCAGACACCAGGGTGATTAGAAGAGCACAGCTGGGCGTCCTGCACATCAGAGAAGCTTTGAAAACCAGTTTCATAACTGGCCAGGCTACGGTGTGACAGTTCTGTTTGTTTCTCCTTGATGAAAACCTGCCCCCTTGGTTGACTGTACTTCCCTGTAAAGCCAACTGCCCTCCCCCCTTCGATCACTGCTTTCAGAGGCAATAAAGTCATTATTGTTTCAAAATCATGCATTCTTTATTAATTCAACACACAAATAGGGGGAAAACTCGCAAAGTAGCCCGGGAGGGGTGGGTGAGGAGGGAAGCACTGGGTGGGGTGGTGGATGAGGGGAGGAGGGGAGGACAAGGGCACACTACAGTTCAAAACTTATTGAATGCCAGCCCTATGTTGCTTGGGCAATCCTCTGGGGTGGAGTGGCTGGGTGCCGCAGCCTCCCCCCCCCCGTGTTCGTGGGCATCTGGCTGAGGAGGATATGGAACTTGGGGAGGAGGGCAGGCGGTTATAAGGGGCTGCAGCAGTGGTCTGTGCTCCTACTGCCTTTCCTGCAGCTCCACCAGACGCCTGAGCATGTCAGTTTGCTCCACCATTAGCCTCAGCATTGCATCCTGCCTCCTTTCATCGTGCTCCTCCCTCCTCTCATCGCATTAATTTAACGCTTTCCTAGACTCTGCCATTGTTTGCCTCCACACATTCTGCTGAGCTCTTTCAGTGCGGGAGGACTGCATGAGCTCTGAGAATATGTCATAGAATCATAGAATATCAGGGTTGGAAGGGACCTCGAGGTCATCTAGTCCAACCCCCTGCTCAAAGCAGGACCAATTCCCAATTAAATCATCCCAGCCAGGGCTTTGTCAAGCCGGGCCTTAAAAACCTCCAAGGAAGGAGACTCCACCACCTCCCTAGGTAACGCATTCCAGTGCTTCACCACCCTCCTAGTGAAATAGTGTTTCCTAATATCCAACCTGGACCTCCCCCACTGCAACTTGACACCATTGCTCCTTGTTCTGTCATCTGCCACCACTGAGAACAGCCGAGCTCCATCCTCTTTGGAACCCCCCTTCAGGTAGTTGAAGGCTGCTATCAAATCCCCCTTCATTCTTCTCTTCTGGAGACTAAACAATCCCAGTTCCCTCAGCCTCTCCTCATAAGTCATGTGCTCCAGACCCCTAATCATTTTTGTTGCCCTCCGCTGGACTCTTTCCAATTTTTCCACATCCTTCTTGTAGTGTGGGGCCCAAAACTGGACACAGTATTCCAGATGAGGCCTCACCAATGTCGAATAAAGGGGAACGATCACGTTCCTCGATCTGCTGGCAGTGCCCCTACTTATACAGCCCAAAATGCCGTTAGCCTTCTTGGCAACAAGAGCACACTGTTGACTCATATCCAGCTTCTCGTCCACTGTCGTCATGAGTGTGGTTTTTTCGCCTTTTAATCTGCGCTAGCCTCTGGGATGAAGATGATAGGGGGAGCGTAGAAACATTTGCAGCTGTAGGAAGAAAAAAAGGGAGAGTAGTATTTAAAAAGGTACATTTTAGAGAACAAAGGGAAGTCTATTTCACACTGAATCAAGCGATTCACATTACATAGCACATGTGCTTTTGGTACAAGGTCACATTTTGCCTCTTATATTGAGTGCCTGCCGGTTTGGTGTGAGACATCACACACGCTCGGCTGGGCAACAGAATTCGGCTTGCAGGCAGCCATGGTAAGGCAAAAGGTTTGAGCTTCTTCAATCTTCATAACATGTGGGAATGGTTTCAAATAGCAGCACGCTCCTTTTCCATACCAAACAAAGCCCTTTGGGTTGGCCATTTAAAAGGAGGGGCTGCATTTTTAGGGTGAATGTGCAGCACAACCCCCCGCCCAATTCTCTGGGATGATCGCTTCACCCCCCCCACCACCACCACCGCGTGGCTAGTTTCAGGGAAGATCCCTGTTAGCCAAACACGAACAACTCAGCATGAACGGGCCTCTCCCAACCATGTGGCTAACAGCGGGGATGATTTCTTTTCAGCCAAAGGCAAATAGCCCAGCAGGAACGGGCATCTCTGAATGTCCCCTTAAACAAATTTCCCGTATTTCAACCAGGTGACCGTGAATGATATCATTTTCCTAAGGCTAACACAGAGAGATAAAGAATGGATGTTGCTTGAATGCCACCAAAGCCCAGGCCCATTCGCTGCAATGCTTTGTTTTGCAATGATTCCAGACTACTTGCTACTGGCTTGGCGTGGTAAAGTGTTCCACCATGGAGGACAGAATAAGGCTGCCCTCCCCAGAAACCTTCTGCAAAGGCTTTTAGAGGACCTCCAGGAGAGCTTCATGGAGATGTCCCTCGAGGATTTCCGCTCCATCCCCAGACATGTTAACAGACTTTTCCAGTAGCTATACTGGCCGCAAATGTATCCCAAGTCTTCAGGGCAAATTAATCATTAAACACGCTTGCTTTTAAACCCTGTATTATATTTACAAAGGTACACTCACAAGAGGTGCCTTCTCTGGCTTCATGGTCCGGGAGCCCGCCTTGGGAGGGTTGGGAGGGTATTGGCTCCAGGGTGATGAACAGTTCCTGGCTGCCGGGGAGAAGAGATTCTCCACTTGCCTGCTGTGCGCTATCCTCAACCACCTCCTCCTCCTCCTCATCTTCCTCATCCACAAAATCCTCATTCCTGTTGTGTGAGACTTCCCCCTTGCAGGTGTCCACGGACAGTGGGGGGTAGTGGTAGGGGCCACCCCTAGAATTGCATGCAGCTCATCATAGAAGCTGCATGTATGGGGCTCTGACCTGGAGCGACCGTTTGCCTCCTTTGTTTTTTGATAGGCTTGCCTGAGCTCCTTAATTTTCACGTGGCACTGCTGTGTGTCCCTGTTGTAGCCTCTGTCCTTCATGCCCTTGGAGATTTTGGCATATATATTGTCATTTCGTCTTTTAGAACGGAGTTCTGACTGCACGGATTCTTCTCCCCATACAGCGATCAGATCCAGTACCTCCCGTTTGGTCCATGCTGGAGCTCTTTTGCGATTCTGGGACTTCATGGTCACCTGTGCTGATGTGCTCTGCATGGTCACCTGTGCTGATCAGCTCACCACGCTGGCCAAACAGGAAATGAAATTCAAAAATTCCTGGGGCTTTTCCTGTTTACCTGGCCAGCGCATCTGAGTTGAGAGTGCTGTCCAGAGCAGTCACAATGGAGCACTCTGGGATAGCTCCCGGAGGCCAATACTGTCGAATTGCGTCCACACTACCCCAAATTCGACCCAGCGTGGTCGATTTTAGCACTAAACCCCTCGCCGGAGAGGAGTACAGAAATCGATTTTAAGAGCCCTTTAAGTCGACAAAACAGGCTTGGTCGTGTGGATGGGTGCAGGGTTAAATCGACCTAAAGCTGCTAAATTCGACCTAAACTCATAGTGTAGACCAGGGCAAAGAGATAAGGATATGATTGGGGGAAATAGAGGAGGAGCACTTTTATAGTCTCTTTGCTCCTTACATGCGACCAAGAAGCGCGTGGTTGTCAGGTAGGTTACCATCTACTGCATGTTATCAACTGGTACTCTGATGCCACCTTGGAGCCCTGGGTTTAGAGAAGCAATAATTAAAGTTGTACAAAAGGAGTCTGAGTTCCGAGAGTCTGTGTGCACCACATGTGAAAATCAGTCAGATCCTGAAGGAAAGGAGGTGTCCTGATTCGTGCCTGAGGGACTGGTGCTGGGGGGCACTGGCACTGGCTGTTTAAGGATAAATGGAACTGTTGGTGGTAAAGTTGATTGATTGCTACTAATAACGGTGTTGGAGTGATTTCTGGTTCTAGGAAGGGTCTCCATCCCAAGGCAAGGGGTGGGAGTTTGGATCTAACTACTAGGAGGAGAGGTCCCACCACAGGGCCATTTAAAAATGAGGCACTTTAATGGAGATAATCACAAGGGTTTGAATTACTTGTAGCTGTTGGATAAATTATACTTAACAGGAATTTCAAGAGAACGCATTTTCACGTATACTTTTAAAAGAAACTTAAACAAATACAAATATTTTAAATGCTTCAGATGACCAGCCCAAAGGGCCTTTGGTTAGTATTTTTGGAGCTGCTTCTTCAGAAGAGGAGAAAGGTTGCTTGATTTTGATCCATGTATGTATATGCACTAAATTTTTGGTCACAATAGTGTTTGTAAGGAGTTACATATATTTAACCATCTCCGGATCTTTACTTTCATCAATAATTCCACTAAATGTATACATAAAATTTCAATTTTTCTTTGACAACTTCTGTCTTATTTGCAATTTTTCTGCTTCAGAGATTCTAATGCACACAGCCATTTACAGGATGTGATAGAACTGGCAAAGCCAAATGTGCTAAAGTATATTTAGCTTCTGATTTATGTATGTTGAAGGGCTGAAATTTCTTGATAATTCTGTCAGTTAAGTTCTTAGATTTTTGAAACATTTGAGTTTTATAGGAGGGGGTTCTTTCTACAAACCACCAATGTATCACTCTTAACACCCTCAGCATGGCTTCCTTAGTAATTCCTAGAGTCTGGGATGGCCATTTTCCTTCAAATTTAAAGTTCTGTTTATCTTTCTTCTTGACACTTTTAGCTCAGTAAGGTTGAATTTGAAGAAGACAGGAAGCCATAAGTGGAAGTTTGCCATGGTGCATCTGTCTATTATCTTGCTGCACAGATGTTAATTATCCTGATGTAAATTTGAGAGAAAGACACTATATAAATATTTTCTAGACCCCACTCAGTTTCCTCTTTTAGTTAGGACTGAGAGTTTGAGATCCTCTGAATGGCATCTAGCCTCAAACGTAGGTGAGCATCTTGAGCTGAAGTTGGCCAAATTCAGCCTGTAATAGGCAGGTGCAACTCCCTTAGAAGTCTTTTGGCCTAATTGAGCAATGGCACTAAATGGTGGTGTGAGTTACACACCAGGCATTAGTGGGTCAGAAAATGAATGTGTGATAGTAGTCTAACTGAGAGCCACTGGGCATTGTAGATGGGAAAAATGAGTGTAACTTGCATATTAGGTTGGAGGGGGGGCGCTTAGTAGGAAAAGTAAACAGGCTTGTTACGATAAAGTGGGCCTTTGGTTTGACATTAGGTTAAACATACTCAGCTCTATTGTGGCCAGATTCATCTCTGATATAAGTGGGCGCCGCTACTGTTGATTTCAATGATTTATTTCATTTATACTGGGATGAAATGATTCCCTACAGAATGCTAAATGGGGTAAGTTGCTTCTTTTTCAGACCTGCACTGATTTGGCATTCAACAAGTTACATTATTTTGCCACTTACACCTGTTTTCTGACCAACCCAATACCTGACATTTAACTATTGCCACTACTGAACTTGGCTCATTGCTTCTCCTCTGAGTTTCTGAAGACTGAGGTAACTTTGATGACTTGTACAAAATGACAGTTCTAGTTATGAAATCAAGCTGGCTTTGCTCTGACTCTTAGCCCTTGTCTACCCTGCAAAGTTTTGTCTACCAAAGGCAGCTTTTGTCGACAAAACAGTGAATGCGTAAACATTGCGATGCGACTTTTGGCAGCAAAAATGCCCTGTTTTGGTGACAAAATAAAACCACCCCAATGAGAGACGTGAGGCCTTTGGTGCAAAATTTTTGTTGACAAAGTGCCAGTGTAGACACCACATTTGATTTTATCACTTTAATTGGCCTCCAGGAGGTGTCCCACAGTGCCCATCATGACCGCTTTGGTCAGCAGTTTGAACTCCACTACCCAGCAGCCAGGTAAACAACCATCCACCCCTCCCACTTAGAAGCCCCGGGAATTTTTGAAATTCCATTTCCTGTTTGCTCGGCGTTGAGAGGTCTCATCTCATCTTCCCAGGCAACCATGGCAGGTTATTGCAGCAAACACTCTCCCACTTGGACCACTGCTGAGCTGTTGGATCTGCTCAGTATATGGGGAGTCCCAGCTGCGCTTGAGCCATAGGAATTTTGATACCTATGGGCAGATTTCTTGAGGCTTGTGTGAAAAGGGCTATGATCGGGACACACTGCAGTGCAGGGTGAAGATAAAGGAGCTGAGGGAGGCATACCATAAGGTGAGGGAGGCAAACTATCCTTCCGATGCTACACCTAAGACCTGCCGGTTCTCTAAGGAGCTGGACGCTATCCTCAGTGGCGACCCCACCTCCACCGCCAAGAGCCCTGTGGATACTTTGGTGGGCCTGGAGATGGTGGAGAGAGGACCTAACCCGGAGGACAAAGTCATTGATGAAGAGGTGGAGTTAGACGATGATGTGGAGCTCCCTCTGGGGTCACCCGGTGGAGCAGGCAGCCAGGAACTGTTCACCACTCCAGAGGTGTCTAGCCAGTCTCAGCAGTTGGTCTCCGGCGAGCAAGAAGCAGGAGAGGAGATGCCTGGTAAATGGCTGTGGCTTGTATAGTGCGGAGGTGGGTTCAGGATATAGAAATGTGGGAGGCTGGCTGTGTTTCTGTGTAGCTAATCAGTACGGTGGAACAGGGTGTTGCTGCACACTGAGATCTCATGGGAATCCTCCAGAGAGATCTCCAGGAAAGTTTCCCAGAGGTACTCATTAATCCTCTGCCAAAGGTTCTGTGGCAGAGCAGTTTTGTTCCTTCCCCCATTATAGGAAAATTTCCCTCGCCATTTGGCAATCACTTGTGCAGGGACCAAAGTGGCACACAGGCGGAGGCCACACCCATGAGGTATCCTCGTTTTCCTGCTTACCCTCAGCAGTGAAATATCTGCAAAAATGAAAAGTGTGGGAGAATTTTAATTTTTTTCCCCTAGTTGGCTGCACCAGAACCCTGCACCACAACCCTTGCCCCTGCACCCAGCCAACACTCCCCATGCTTTGGGTGTTCGCAGAGATGTGCGCTTGACAAGGGTTAGTGAGAAAGTGATTGTTACAAAAGGTATATTTTTACTGTTTCAGTGCTGTGTGTGAATCTTACAATCATGCTTCTGTGCATTGTTCCTTCTGCTTCAGCAGATGTGGCCTCCAGGAACACCCCCCACACACCATCCGAGCGTCTCTGCCAGATAAGAAAGCACCCAAGACGGAGCAAAGAAGACATGTTTTGGGAGGTGCTGCACTCCTCTAGTGCAGAGAAAAGGGAACGCAAGCAGTGGAGGGAAGCCGAAAGGCAGGACAGAAAAGAGAATCAGAAGTTTGTTAAGGACCCTACTGAGCAGATGATTAAAGTCATGGAGGAGCAAATGTAGATGCTGAAGTCCTTCATAATGCTGCAGACTGAGCAGATGCATGCCCACCCTCCCTTGCAGCACATTCAGAACTCTTTTCCATGCCCCCCCCAAACTCCGCCTGCGAAGTCCTTTCCACTTTCCGGGACTTCCCAGTTTCCCCTTCACTCCACACCCTTGGACAACTTTCAGAATGATAGCTGGACCTATACACAGCTCTGAAAGTCTGCCCTTCCCTGGTTCCTCCTTTCACACCAAGCATCTTTGTGTGTGTTGTTTCTTATACAATAAAAGCAAAGTTTTTGAATGGTAACTCATCTTTATTTGTTTCCTACAAATTGAGATAGCAGGCACTACCAATACATACGCAGGCAGTTTAATCATTTGCTTACTGGAATGTAAGGCCCCAAATGCCACCATTGCTTCCTACGAAAACTACATGTAATGTAACACTGCAGCACCAGTCACAGAGATATACATTACTGGTTCTCATTTTCAAAGTGGTGCCTCAATGCCTCCCTGATTCAAATTGCCGCCCTCTGGGCTTCTCTAATAGCCCTAGCATCTGGCTGCTCCAAATCAACAGCCAAGCAGTCTGCCTCAACACTCCACCCCTGAGCAAACCTTTCACCTTTAGCTTCACAAAGATTATGCAATGTACAACATGCTGCTATGACCATGGAATATTATCCTTATTGAGGTCTAACCTGCCATAAAGGCATCGCCAGCGCGCCTTTAATCTGCCAAAGGTACATTCAGCTGTCATCTGGCACCTACTCAGCCTGTTGTTGAACCGCTCCTTACTGCTATCCAGGTTTCCCATGTAAGGTTTCATGAGCATGGCTGTAAGGGGTACGCTGGGTCTCCCAGGATCACTATGAGCATTTCAACATTCCCCACTGTAATCCTCTGGTCTGGAAAGAAAGTCCCTGCTTGTAGCTTTCTGTACAGGCCAGTGTTCCTGAAGATGCATGTCATGCACCTTTCTGGACCAACCTGCATTGATGTCAGTGAAACGCCCACGGTGATCCACAAGCACCTGCAACACCATGGAAAAGTACCCCTTCCTATTGATCTACTCTGTCACAAGATGGTCTGGTGCCAAAATTGGAATATGTGTGCCATCTATCACCCCTTCACAGTTAGGGAAACCCATTTCTGCAAAGCCGTTCACTATTTCACGCACATTTCCCAGAGTCATGGTCCTTTGTAGCAGGATGCGATTAATTGCCCTGCACACTTGCATTAACGCAGCCCCAATGGTCGACTTCCCAACTCCAAATTGATTTGCGACCGACCAGTAGCAGTCTGGAGTCGCCATCTTCCACAAAGTGATTGTCACGCGCTTCTCTACCAATAGGCCAGCTCTCATTCTGGTGTCCTTGTGCTGTAGTGCTGAGGTGAGCTCCGCACACAGTTCCAGGAAGATGGCTTTCCGCATCCGAAAGTTTTGTAGCCACTGCTTGTCATCCCACACCTGCATGACAATATGATCCCACCATTCAGTGCTTGTTTCCCGAGCCCAAAAGCAATGGTCCACCCTCTGCAGCTGCTCTGTGAATGCCAAAAGCAATCTAAAGTTGCTCCTATCCATATCACACAACATATCAGGCAACTGGGCGTCTTCAGTTAGGAACTTTGCGATTAAATGCATTGCCATCCGCGATGTCTTCATGACAGTTATCAGAGCATAGGAGAGCAGTGTGGGATCCATCCCTTCTCAAAAAGATGCTGGGATGCACAGCAAAGAAGGGTCGTTTAAAAATGCCGCAAAAGACAGCCGGAAGCCCATGGAATGCTGGGAAAACAATGCATCATGGGATATTGAGCCCAGTCCCAAGAGGTGCCGCAATCTGCTCTGCCTTCCCACAAGACCTAGCGCAGAAGGTGTCGAGCTGGACTGTGGGATAGGTACCCACAGTGCACTGCTCATACTGTCAATGGTAGGACCCCCAAGTGTGGATGCGCTCTACTGACAGAGGGAGTGAGTGTGAACATGCAATACCGATTTTTATTATAGTGCTTTTTGAGTGTTGACATAACTTTTGTTGACAAAACTCTGTAGTGTAGACAAGGCCTTAATTCTGCATCTTTTCCATTATTACATCTTGAAAGCAATTATGTGAAAATCACCATCTCCTCCTCCTTTGCACCTCCCTCCTTGATCTGTGTTCAAATTATGCCTCAGGTCATAAATAACAATAGTTTGTTGGCCATGACATAAAATCCCTAAATGCTTTGGCATGATTAGTATTGGACGTCTCTCTCTCTAATCAAAGGAGTCCTGTGATTCCAAGAGTACAGATGTTTTATATTAAGACAGAAAAATAGGGAGCGCATATTAAGGGATCTTGCTTAATCCCTGCCCACACCAAGCATGGCTGTTGTTAGCTATGAGTTGGATCCCTTCTCTGGCTCTCGCCCTTTTCATATTAAGCTCTAGCTCCTTATTGTTATCTTCAAGAATCTGTGCAACTATCTCTCTGCTGTATCTCTGCTCCCATTTACTTCTATACTCCACTTCTACTGTGCATGCTCCTGTGAGATACCTGAATCTCCCCATTATCAGTGTGTGGTGTCTCACAGTTCCTCCTCAACTGGGATACCCCATTTGTTTCCTTTTCACACATTCGTTCGCCAATTGATTTCCTTCTCCTTGTTTACATTTTTTTTCTAAAATACTCTTCTTTGAGTCTTTTCAGTAGTACCCATTGACTCGAATAGGATCAGAGGTTGCTTAGCACCTTTGAAAAACCAGACTATTTTATTTAGGTATCTAAATATGATTTTAAGAATCTAATTTTAGGCACCCAGATTTGAAAATTTTGGCCAGTAGTAACTGGATGTCTGTCTAAAAGATCAGTTCTAGCTCAACCAGAAGTTATGTGTCTGCTGTCTGTTTGTCTCTTGTCTCAGCCTCTGGGGTCCTGGCCCATGACTACAGTTTCTAAGTGCTATGGTAAAATAAAGAATTAATAATAATGATGGGCTTGATGTAGGAATTACTGAGTGAAATATTGTGTTCTGTGTTATGCAGGAGATCAGACTAGATGATCATATTGGTACTTTCTAGCTTTAAAGTCTATCAGCACTTTATACTAATGCAGTGCTTTGCATTAAAACATCTCAGTGTTTTGTAATAAGCATTATTTATCCCTGTTTTACTGACTGAGGCAGAGAGAAGTAAAGTGTTTTGTTCATGGGCATAGAGCTAATACATGGTAGAACTGAGAATTGAATCTGTTTTGCCTGACTCCTAGCTGGAGATCACTACAGCAGATCAACTGTTCTGACACCACAGTATCTGAGAGACCACAGTTATTTCCTGTTGTAAGTATAAGGAAAGTATGGTAAAGTATGGATTTTTAAACAATGACCACCTTCAGCATGGTAGGTGGATTTATGAAGACGTTAAAGACCATAGTGCAAAGTTCTCACTTGTACCACATTATGTAGTACATTTGACATGGTAGATTGTATTGCATACTCGGTAGCTTGAGCAGGGGTTCTCTCCCAGCCCCTCAATATGTTACAGATTGCAATGGTGGCTTATAAGAGGACCTAATTAAAACAAGTTTTATGCTTAAACTATTATGTCTGTTGTGGTGTGATGGACAGCTAGTGTGTTCTACAATTTAATCTTTTAACTCATTTTGATGGCTTGTCACATGCTGGTAGGTTTGAAGGTTGAGAGCTAGGCTCTGTTGTATTTTCTATGGGATAATCAAATCAATATCCTCCATTTATAGCATTCCTGCCTCTGAAACGAGAAACATGGGATTCAGCAGGAAGTATAGCGCTGGTAAATGGTGACAGCACAGTGCAATGTGTCGTTTTGCAGGCTGCAGTGCTGTGAGTGTCCCTTTGAAACAGAATGAATGTTCGCTAGCTGACATTCATTTCACATCATTGTAGCTTAACTGGCATAAATACAAAGGTTTACATCTGTATTAAAGATGTTGCTGATTGCTGAATGCATGATACACAGGCAGCCATCATCTGCAGAGAGTTAAGTGCACTGTGCATATAATCAATCAGATTTTGTTCACATCAAGAGCCAACTAACTCATTACTACCCGTACTACATTAACCCTTTAAGTGGGGAATGGTACTATATAGGCAAAAATAATATCTAGTTCACAAGAAACAGTTGAAAGTGCTTCATTAAGTCGTTCTTGGGCAGCTACCTTTCTCTCAATTATGGAAAATTATGAGTGTAGGAATATGATGCTAACAGCTGTGGGTTAAATTTGGGCTCTGTGGAAGTCAGTGGCAAAACTCCTGTTGACTTGAGTAGGGCCAGGATTTCACCCATGGAGTTTACTGAGCTTTCATTTGCACATTCCTGTATAACTTCCATTAAAATAAAGTTAAGCTGTAATACTGCATATAGTTCGTATTCCCTCTAATCGCCACTATCTACTATCATCATCCTTGGGCCAAAACACTATTTCCCATAAATGCTTTTAGTAAAGAACTAAAAAAAAAAAAAAAAGTACTAGCTGAAGAAATTTCACAACTCTAAACCAGTTTTGCTCCAAAGACAGAGAGTTAAGGGCTTCTTTGACTCGTGTTGTAGAGAAGGTCAGACTAGATCTATTGGCCCCTTCTGGCCCTAAAATCTATTAAAGGCCCTGACCCTCAGCTTTCCTGCTCTGCTGGGGCTATATGCCCACAAAGCTGGCTTAGGGCACGTCTAGACTACAAAATTAAGTCCACCTAAGATATGTTGAAGTATAGCCACTGCAGTAATTGAATTGGTTTTTCATGTCCACACCCTGTAGTATAGACCAGGCCTTAATTGGTGATGGGAGGATCACTCCAGCCTGGTCTATGCTAGAAAAGTTAAATGGCTTAACTATGTCACTCAGGGGTGTAAAAAATCCACACATACGCCCGAGTGGCATAGTTAAACCGATTTAACCCCCAGTGTAGACAGCACTAGGTTGATGGAAGAATTATTTCGTTGACCTAGCTACCACCTCTCGGGGAGGTGGATTACCTACGCATCCCATCAGCATAGGTAGTATCTACACTGATGTGCTGCAGTGGCGCAGCTGCAGCAGTACAACTGTGGTGCTGTAGCATTTCCAGTGTAGACAAGCCCTCCAGCCTAAAGAGATCCTTCGATAGCATACAGCCAAGATAGCCACTCCAAAATGACCCTTTCCCTGTGGCCAACTGCATGGCTGGGGGAAAGAGGGTTTGTTTGGTGTTGAATGAGCAGACAGAACATACGTCATGTTCTTTCAGCAAAGAGCTAGAGAATGACTTCCTCACTTTCTTAAGAACTCTCTAGGAAGAAGGGAAACAAAGAACTCTATGATGTTAACCTAACTCACTGTTGGAGAGACAATGTGGCTATGGCTGTTCCATGCCCTGGTGATCCCTGGCTGGAGCCATTGGCAGCTGAATTTATGCTGGGGGACTAGTCCAGCACACAGTCTTAAAACCATCTTTGCTCTCCTACCTCCTGAGACTTTGCACTCTTTGACTGCAGCTAAAGAGTCTGGGGCTACATTATTTAAAGAAGCCCATCAGTCATTTAAAAAGTTAAATTATATCCTTTCATGTGTGTGTCTTGCATTTAAACTTGACAATTACATAACTGAAGCACCATTGACTTCTTCGGCAAATTCTGTTCAAAACCTGGCAAAAATTATTGATCGTGACATGTATTTATTTTATACGATTAGGCATAATTTGTTTATTATTTTATTGGAAATTCGAGAATAAGAGTTTCAATAACAAAGTATGATAATTATTGGTTTCATTTTACTTGAGCAAATTACAAGATTGTCTCTTCCCCAGTGCTCCCAGTAACTGAATTAAATTAAAAAGTAAGTTGCTTAGTGCATTTAAACTTAATGCCATAGCTTATCTTTATTACCTTAAATAAAACTGGGAAGAATATTTCTCCCTTCAGTCAATATTGTGATCCTCTTCCGGTGAACAAACCTTCCAGTTATTTCTTTGCTTTGCCTCTGTGAGAACTGATTAATTATAAATACAGTTAATTAGAAACCTGATGAGTAATGTTAGTCTGCAGTTATTATATCCATGAGAAATGTGAGTCAGGCTGTTTTTTTTCATGTGTGCTGTATCAAAGAGCCTCAGGGTTCATATCAAGGCATGATCATCGCAATTATGCTGGATAGCATAGGATATTGAAAGTCATAGGTGAGATCCTGAGGTACAACGTGATTTGTCTAGATATTTTTCTAGACCCAGAAGTGAAAAAAATGCTTTTTAATTAATGACTTCTCTCTCTATGATGACATCATTTCATTCACAGCATAGAAATGATGAGAGAAAAGAAGTTTACTATGCCACCTGCTAGAATCTCACTTGTTTCAAGCACTAACATTATTAGGACTTTAACATCACCAGTAGGTAGATAGGAAGCCAGAGAATCAAGTCACTATAGCAATTGCACAATACAGAATTGCTCAGGGTGTTTCAAAAAGGATGAAAAAGAGATGACGTCCCATCTTCTGTTATTAGCCTTGTTAGCTTTCACTTTATATTCAAAGGGTGAAACATAATTCCGACAATGTTGCTCAAAGATGTTTTGCAATTGTCCTTTTTTCTTTCTTTCCTAGACCCCCAGCTGGTGTAAATTGGCCCAAATCCATTGAAATAATTGATTTCAATGAAACTATGCCAACTTACGCCAGCTGTGGATCTGGTCTTTCGTTTTTTCACTTTAAAAGTGGTCATGTTTCACTTGATGTTAAATAGTGCATTGCTGGAATGTGGTGTAATACTGGACATATAATGCACAAGAAAATGCATAAGTGCTATTGATGAGTGGACTTTTAAAAGTTTGGCTGGTCAGTCTGAGGGACCAGAAAGGCTCTGGTTTGTTTTTGTTTGATTAGCTGTGATGGTTGCCAATCCCTAGTTGGTACACAACATTTACCACAGTGTGTCTTACTGCACTTATAATTCATTTTATTATTTAAAATGAAAGTTTTGAAATTTACTAGCTATATCCCTCTGCTATTAACAGTTATGTGTTAGATGATAAAAGCAAATGAAAATGTATTTCAATGTGCTATTTTTAACTCCTTGTCTAATGAGACTTGTGCACCCTGAAAAGGTATCCATACACTCTAGGTGCCTTTGTCATAACTTACAAAATAAGACTAAAATGATGCCAAAACCTAATGCAGCAGTACTAGTCAATATTTAACATGGTGTCTGCAATAACGGCTTTTATAGCATAAATTAAAGAGTACCTCAGGGAGTCTAGAAGTTAATGTTGAAAGCGCAAGAAAATTTAAGTCCTTAAAAATAAGGGGCAGACATATTTAATAATCAATAGACGAGACCAGGGGTGAGATCCTCCCTTCTGCTAGGGACCCTTTACATCTGGTAAAAGGGCCAGAGTGTCATAAAGGGACCATAAAAGCCTCTGTTCCAGCCAGGGGAGGATTCCCTTGGTGCAGGCACTGAGGAAGACTGACCTAAGGCTGCCTTGCGAGAACTGCCTCACAAACACTGGGGTGAGGAGTGTTCCGGGGGTGGGACCGCAGTGCTGGAGAGATTCTGGGTGGCCATGTGGCCCACAGGGCAGCCCAGGGAGATAGCCGTAACTTAGACAGGTCTCCTGGGGCTAACTACGTTTCAGTGGATGCCTCCAGAGGAGCTCAGGATTGAAAGGGCACTTAGGGTATGTGTACACTGCAATAAAACACCTGCATCTGGCCTGTGTCAGCTGACTCGGGCTCATGGGCATGGGCTGCAGGGCTATAAAATTGCAGTGTAGATGTTCAGGCTTGGGCTGGAGCCTGGGTTCTGGGACTCTCCCCACTCCTGGGGCCTCAAAGCCTGGGCTCCAGCCCTAGCCTAAACGTCTACACTACAGTTTTATAGCCCTGCAGCCTGAGCCCTGTGAGCCCAAGTCAGTTGACATGGGCCAGCTGCAGGTGTTTTATTGCAGTGTAGACATACCCTTGGAGGGGCAGCACAGCGTCTCATGCTAGGGGAACAAAGCCTCCAGTATACATAGTCTCAATCTGCATCTAAGACAAGGGAGATCAATTATAAAAAGTGCAGGATTAGTATATATCCATATTGTCTCTAACAGCACCTTCTGTTTTGCAGTGTAACAGTTAGGGGCTTGAGGTATTATTTCTCTCAAAGTGAATTTCAATGATGCTAATGCATTCCTTCCATGCAAACAGTGAACAAGCAGTGCCCCTAAAGAAAGCAGATACAGAAGTATCTTGGTTCCAGACATATTTGTTATCTTTGGTTCATTGTTACCTTATGTTTGCCCTGTACTATACAATCACTGTTGTCTTTGTGTAAATAAAATTCTAACTCCTATTTTATCTCCAAAATATTAGGGAA
Organism: Terrapene triunguis; assembly: GCF_002925995.2. Classification (NCBI taxonomy): domain Eukaryota; kingdom Metazoa; phylum Chordata; order Testudines; family Emydidae; genus Terrapene; species Terrapene triunguis. The sequence goes on from NW_020664393.1 coordinate 22,045,453, forward strand.
AATATAAAGGCAATTGCTATGATGTGAGCATTTAGTTTCAGTGGCAGAAATGTCATTTTTAATAATCGCTCTTGTTGTAAAGATATTTTATAATGGGATGACTTTGCACCTATTAATACTATAATTTTTTTCAATTCGTTTGTAGAGAGGTCCTGTTAATATCTTCATGTATTGACAAACCATAGGCCATTAAAAAGCACATGCATAAATTCTGCAGGTTATAGTATCACTTGGATTATGTAGGATTGGGATAACTAAAATTTGGGCAGTTTACAAAGATTAAAAACACATGATTTGGAAGAAACATGCATTTAAGAAAAGGAAACATTTGGAACTCTTTAGCTTTGTATGCACTTTTAACAAATATGTGCAATTCCAGTGTTCTTATAGACCTGTGTGAGGAAAATGAGGACTTAATCCTCCCTCCTTCCCATCTGATTATCTAAACGATTGAGAAGTATTACAATTTAATTCACTGAGAAATAAATGGTCTCATGGACTGAATGGCTTTCTGAGTGACTGCAGTCCACATTATGAAATACAAATCACAAAGCGTGAAAGAAGTTTGGTCCTGCATCACTTCATTACCACAGAGTGATTGTTTTTGGTAATGTATTTACCTTAGTACTCTCTACAGTACAGTAACATAGGTCTTTCAGTGAGATCCACTGTTTATAACTGATTTGACAAAGGCACAAGAAGGTCAACTGACTTCCTCAAGGTCACACTGTGAATGAATCTTAGCTTGTATGAGAACATAGGAATCGCCTGTATCCCAGTCCTTTGTTGTAATCACTAGACCACATAGTCTGCTTAATGAATTGAACTAATTTCTTATTGTATATGACTATAATGCTCATAACTACAGCTCCAGGGCCTGCTGCTGTTTGAATAAAACCCCACACTATTTCTACTTAAAAAGAACAGGAGTACTTGTGGCACCTTAGAGACTAACAAATTTATTTGAGCATAAGCTTTCGTGGGCTACAGCCCACTTCATCAGATGCATAGAATGGAACATATAGTAAGGAGATATATATACACATACAGAGAACATGAAAAGGTGATGGCTGGAGACCGGAGACCTAACTGTATACTCCTGGAGTGGACACAGAGGCAGGGATACAGGTGCAGTTATCCTGAAACTGTGTTGGGGGTTGTCACCAAATGGTGCTGTTGCACAGTTTTGCAAATTCTTTTTTGTGAGTGTGCAAGTAGTGAAGAGCTTTTGATGAAATGTGGTATTATTGTTAGTTTTCTGATGCATAATCTGAGGGGGTGGGGGGTTGGATGGGCAAAGCTATGACAAACAGCAAGAGAGTTTGTTCTGTGTCTTAATCTCTTGAACAAGAGTCATTTCTTGAGGCAGAGTTGCTCCCTGGGAAGCAGACACTGATGTCTGGGCTGAAATTTCTGAAAGAGGGCATTTCTTTCATGCTGTTTGTGACCATCTTTGTTCAAGGACTGGTGTATATATTGTAAGTAAAATAAGTTACTCTCAGAAAACCTCCATATTCCACATCATTGATGATTTCCCCTTCAACAGGAAGCTGACTTGCAAGCCCTCAAAATCTATTACTACTCAGCAGAGGGGTGACAATATAGATAAAACACATTTTTGAGCAGCCTACCTTCCAAGCTTTTGAGTCTTTAGAGGAAACCCCACACCGAATTAAATATTAAATGCACATAAAAAAAGTGCAAAATCGCACTGGTCATAACTACCTCTCCTTTTCCCTGCAGACTGCTGGAACGGTGACTCCACTTGCCTTCTCTGAACTCATGGAGTTGAGGTGTCTGTTATTTTTACCTCTCCTGATCACTCTGTCTTCCTTCCTCTGTCTCTTGTATTCCCCTCATTGCCTCCCACCACCAGTCTCCTCCCACCTCATATACCCCCGTTTCTCCTTTCCCAGTCACCTTAAGGGCTCCCCTGCATTCACCTGCCCCTGTATTTTCCTGCCCCTTCAGTCTCCCCCAAGCACGTCAAAGTTTCCTGTTTGGTCTCCAAATCATAGAGCCAGGGGGCAATCATCTACATAGAGAGCAGCCTAGCTTCTTTCCTATGGAGGGTAATAGAAGACAGTGGCCAGTTTAAATCTGGCTGGTTGAAAATGTTCCATCAAAACTGTTTTGCTGCTTGATTTCTTGATGAATTGTCTGTAGAAAATTTTTACTCAAACAATCTTATTCCACTTTCATTTAAATTTTCCACTGGGGTGGGGGAAAACCCATTTTCTGACCATCTTTAATCTTAAATAAACATAAATATTCAAGAGACTACTACAGGATTTCAAGAGATCATGAGAATTGATAACTTTGGAGGAGCATGATTCGGTATAGCAGCAGCCTAGGAAGTAAGTCCAGTTGTGCTGGACTTATCTTCTAATAGGAAAAAATCCTGAAAATCTATGGTGGCAGGGCTGATCGGCAACCTGAGAGAAACAGTAAGTGCTGGAATTGCCAGCTTGGCTGAATAATAATAATAATAATAATTAATAATTAATAAGTCTAGCAAGGGATAATGGTGCTGTTGAAACAATGAACCTGATTCTCCTCTTGCATATACAATATAATATCAGTGTAAATCAGGAGTACATTGACTGAAGTTGACCAGAATTACACCGGTGTAAAACTGATGTAAGTGAGAGGAGAATCAGGACCAATCTCCCTGTTTCTCCTCTTCTTTCATCTTCCTCTTTGTTTCTCTTTCCTTTCTTTTCCTTACTCCACTATTTCTCTTATTCTCCTCTTTCAGCCAAGGCTCTAAGGAATGATGTAAAAACTTCTTTATTACTCTGATACTTTGGCAGAGTGAGTGCCCCTGTGCCACAAGGCTAGGCTGAGGACATTCACTGCCTTAGAAAGCACACTTCACTGATTGCCTCAGGAAAGAGTGCAGTCAGTAAGTGGACTCATATTAGCACACCAACAAAGAAGGCTTAGCACAACCTCTCGGGCATGTCTACACTGCATCTGAGAGTGAGCCTCCCAGCCTGGGTCAATGCACTTGTGCTAATGAGGGTTGTGCTGGCTCTCTAAAAATAGCTGTGTAGAAGTTGTTGTGATACAGGCTTCAGCGGCCAAGTTCCAGCCCAAGGTGCATCTTCTAAACAGCTATTTTTAGAGCGCTAGCACAAGCCACGCTAGTGCGAGTCTGTGGATCCAAGCTGGGAGGTTCGTTTGCAGATGCGATGTAGACATATCCGCAGATACAACAGTGATGAGTGCAGTATGTAGACAGATGATACAGCCACAGACAGCAGAAACTGAGGTTGGAACTAAGTTCCTTAATTAAAATTGTATTCTACTGCACCATCCATGAGGAGGGCATGCAGTCATTGCTGTCAATGAGGAAGCGGGTTCCTGACCCCAGCTTGCAACCAGGAATGACACACCATTCCTGTTACTTTGTGCAGCTGTTGAAAAGACATTGCCCAGCCTGTCTTCAGCTCCCTCTTTTTGCATTTGTTTGACCCCTACTTCCCCAGCATTCACTTGATTCTTCCACCTCAGTCAGAAGCAGGAGTCTGAATTATATAAAGACAGGGTTGTACATATGGTATGTTGCGAGGATACCTAAGGAAGTTCTAGATAAAGGGTTGTTTATTTAAATGAAATACCAGAAAATGAGTAATATACACTGATTTTTACTTAAATGTAAGTCTGGTAAGATTTATTTGAAGGCTCAGTTTTTTGTCTGTATTGATGTTTGAAAAGTATGTAGATGCCAGAGCTTCAGGTATTTTTTTAGGAAAAGTTTATGAATTCTTCAGCTGCAATGTTGAAGCTTTCCCAGGCTATTGAAAGCATAAGTAATAAAATTGGGTGGGTTCAGTTCCTGAGAGGGAATCTCCTCATGGTAAATTCCATCTCCTAAGGTGTTTCATATTTTCTAAAAGCCAAAATTGTGCAAACTGGAGTCCAAACTATGAGTTGGTTGTTAAGCATAGGCAGAAAACAGTGTCAAATGTTCTTTATGTCGCCTTTCATAATTGCTTGTTGGCTCTGCTCCTGGAGGACCTTGAAGGAGGACTTGGCCATATTCTGAAAAAATACATTTATCCATAAGTACAAAGGCGAAGGCTGCACATTACTGTTCACATGAGATTACAATGCTAATGGGAAAGATCCTTTTACCTTTCCAAACTGCATCATTGAGAGCTGCGGTGTCATTTTGCAGTGTCATGGAAAACCAGGGCACAGTGACCATCAGACGAAGGATGGGGAAGACCAGGGAAGATCAGTCAGTGTCTTCATCAGGGATCTTCATCAGAGGGATTCTTCAGCAGGGAAGTGCTGCTGGGAAGTAGAGCCAGGAGAATTTTTGGGGGGTGAATAGTTTACTGAAAAATGAAGTTTTGGGTTGACTGAAACGATTTGTAAATTTATGTCCAGTTCCCACAGTAGTTTCATCCAAACTAAAAAGTCAACAGATTTTGGTAATGTTGAAACAAAATGTTTCATTTTGACCTGCAAAATTTTAGATTTTTCAGGGGTTTTGACAAAAGCAAGGGAAAGGATTCACAAAAATGGCTGGAGGAGGATGTGGTGATGCTGCTTCCCTAACTACCATGCTATAGAGTCATTCTCACTCTCTGCCCTTGGCCCAATGACTGTTCATTGTCCTCATGGATGTCTTTAGGTATGTCTGTGCTTTGAGCTGTGGGTGGAAATTAGGGTGACCAGACAGCAAGTGTGAAAAATCAGGACAGGAGGTGGGGGGTAATAGGCACCTATACAAGACAAAGCCCCAAATATCGGGACTGTCCCCATAAAATCGGGACATCTGGTCACCCTAGTGGAAATCCCAGGTCAAGGAGAGATACCCGGGCTAGTTCTGATTGAGTATAACCGCCATGGTGGGAGGGGCTAGGTACCCTGAATACATCCCTAGCATCTTGGATGAGTATGTACTCGGGTGGCTAGCCCCTCGCACAGTGGCTACATTCTATTTTTAGCATGCTAGTTTGATCAGGGGGTATGGAATTTACACTGCCAGCTTGAAGTGAAGACGTACCTTATGAAGTGCCTCAGGGAAAAAGCGTGAGAATGAGTCTATAGCCTGATAGTTAGGGCACTTACCTGAAATGTGAGAGACCCAAGTTCAAATCCCTGCTCCAATTACTCCTTATCTGTAAAAAGTGGAATAGCTTGAACAGGTGAGACTAAGGAAACCCCTTACCAGAGTATCCCAGTGGCTAGGGAAGTTTCTTGCATTGTAAAGGAGACCCAAATTCAAATCTTTTCTCCATATCATTCAATTGAACCACTGGGTTAAGGATTATAAAGGAGGTTCTTCCTCCTCCAGCCATTTTGTGAATTCTTTCTTTTCCTTTTGTCAAAATGCCTGACAATCTAAATAAAAAAATGTTCAAGTCAATATGAAATGTTTCACTTTGACATTACCAAAACATTTCACTTTGTTTTGACTAATTTTTTTTTTATTTTTTGACTTTCTCAAAATTTTCAGAAAAAATGGCCATTTTTTATTTGATTTTTTTTTGTTGATATTTTGGAATTGCCAGTGAACCAAAACATCCATTTTTTGCCCACTTTTACTGGGAAGTTAAAGAGAAAAGACTATGTATATTTTTTGGTATCACAATGTGAGAAATTGCACATCTCTACTGAAGCTGCCAACTTACTTTTGCAAAAAACACTTGGCTTTTTCTTGGTTTAATATTTGTTTCAGTCAACACATCAATCTTCTCCAGCAGAGCTTTTCCCAGTTTAACAAACCGTAGATACTCTATTGGATGTGGTCCTATCTATTCACCTTCCTGTGGAAGCAGGAAGAAGACAGGGCTAGATTGTCAAAATTAGGTGTGTATGTACACTTGTATGTGTCTAATTTAAGCATTCCAATACTCACTGTGTGAGCAAAAACTTGATTTATACATGCAGAGTAGGTGTTTGCGTATATAAATTAGGAATAGGCATATGATTATGTACAATTGGGTGTGCCTACCTTTGAAAATCTGGCTGTTAATGATGTGCCTTTTTAGGTATCTTTCTGTTATGTCCCTGATCCCCTTATTTGAGAAAAACAGACTTCATTTGAGCTATCTTCTCTATTCAGACTTGTAACTTACAGGCCAAGGCTCACAAGTATGTAGGGACCAGTCCATAAGATAAATAGGTTAGGGTTGCATATAATGGATAAGCACATTAGGGAAGCACCAAACCTAGCATTTGCTTGACATTTGTTAATTTTCAATATTTCCAGGGCTTTTAGTGCACTTTCCTTGAACTTCTTGTGAAATTTTTAGGAGGTTAGGCAATTTTTTTCTGGTTTTAACTTTTTTTTTTAAAAGGTGTCTACAAAATTCCACACCAGACTAAAGTGTTTTAATTTTGCAGGGGGAAAAAACCTTAAAATTCTGCCCACCTTGAGTTAAGCAGACTCATCTCTTTTGAAACTGGTTTGTTTTTACTGAATGAGAGAGATGATATATTTAAAAGCAGTAACAAAAAACATTGTCTAAGCTCTCCTGAGGTTTATGAACGTTTGACAAGTTTTTCAAGTCTCGCACAGACCTAATGAAGAGATGTTTCCTAAGGCAAGCATAATGGATTGATATTTTTGGTAGCTTCTTCGTGAGAATAAGTGGTTTGTTAGGCCTTGTCTACACTGCAGAGTTTTGTCGCTAAAAGGCAGCTTTTGGTGACAAAATAGTGGAGGCGTACATACTACAATGCCACTTTTGGCAACAAAACTCTTCAGTTTCAATGACAAAATAAAACCACCTGGACAAGAGGCAGAAAGCTTTTTGTGGCAAAGTTAAAAAGACAAAGTGTCAGTGTAGACACTACTGTTTGTTATATCGCCAGAACTGGCCTCCCCTAGTATCCCACAATGCCTTCCATGATAGCTCTGCTCAGTTGTGAACTCAGCAGCCCTGCAGGCATGCACCCCTCCCCTTGCAAAGCTCCCTTCTTACAGCTGAGCATGCTGCTCTGCTCCAGGCATCAAAAAGCAAACCATTGTTCCTGCTCTCTCCCACAGGTAGGGTGAGTGTGGGTGTGTGTGTGTGAGAGAGAGAGAGAGAGAGAGAGAGACTGCTGTGCTGTGCAGAGCCAGGGAGGGAGGCGGGGGCTGATGTCTGGGGTGTCCCCCTCCCTCTGCCTCAGGACTGGTTGCTTCCCATGGCTGTCTGAACTTATGAGACAGAATGCTGACACACTCACTCTTCCCCCTCACACACTCTGTCTCTGTCTCTCCTGCCCCCACACACTCCCTGTCACACCCTCCCTCCAACTTCAGTTGAAAAGGTGCTGGCAATCAAGTAGGATGCCCATGGAATGATGGGATTGAAAAACCTGCATCATGTGACGCTGTATCCACCCAATGAGGCATTGCAAACCCTTCCCAAAGCCCCCTGTGGCCAGTTGCACAGTGGGATAGCTACCCACAGTGCACTGCTCTCTGTGTCGATGCAAGAGCTGCTAGTGTGGATGTGCTTTGCCAGCACAAGAAGCATAGTGTGGACATGCAACAGCGGTTTAATTACAGTGGCATAACTTTTGGTGACAAAACTCTGCAGTTTAGATATAGCCTTAGCTGCTCCTAACAAGGTGATGTATTGTTGGATATCTCGCCAGATAGGCTAACATATATGTGAACTGACATGTGGAGAGAACTGCTCTCACCGCTAGAAGTAATCCCTCTAGGCCAGGACTCATGCATGCTGGTGGGGAAGCTTGCACAGCAGTTGCCTTTGCTATCCTTGTTCTGATGATAAACTGAGAACTTCAGTCTACACAGCTGCATCAGTCTAGTCCCTTTCATGAGTACTATATTCATTGAAACTTTGAGGGGGAAGAGTTTTATTCTCACTTAATTCATGTGGGGTAATGGGCATAATTATGTTAACAGCAGAATGGAAGGAATCGGCAGGGCCGGCTCTAGGCACCAGCGTTCCAAGCATGTGCTTGGGGCGGCACTTTTTTTTTTTTGCTTGGAGCCGGCCCTGGGAATCGGAAAGTAATTTTTCCATCTCTTCCTCTGAACTTTAATAAGAGGTACTGGCCAAATGTTGTGACACCCATTTCTGTATCTTGGTGGAGAAAATTAAAAGTGTGATTGGTTTTATTTATTATTTGAAATATTTCTTGTCTCGTCATTGTTAAGAAGCATCTTTCCAAAGTGCTGGTATGCAAAACACTGAAATGGCATCACCATTTCTCCTCCATTGTTCATGTAGATAATGTTCTACAGAGACCATAAGGTCTCTTCCCACCTACTGACCCCCATTAAATCAACTGGTGATCCAGAGACTTTGGGAAATGCCACTACAATCCAGTGTCTTAAAAAAACATTACAAGGCCAGAAAAGTCAAAATGATCACTCCATTGTATGATTAGGAAAGGGAAGTGAATAGTAGATAAGAACTAATCCACTTGATCTGGGATGGTCAGCCACCTAATGTGAGAAGTTCTCTCAACTTTTTAAGGAATGTTATGGGTGGCAACTTATCATTGATCAGCAAATAATTGCTTTCACTGTGAAAGTGGTGAAATTTTCCCTGGGTTAAATTCAAGATTTTGCTCAAGCAGTGAGCTTTTGCCATGGCAGCCATATTCATTTTCATTGCGATCCTGTCAATTTGAAGGAGGATCAGCCTGGGAAGTCCTTGGATGGGAAACTTTGAAAGGACACCTAGTTACAGAATAAAGTGGTGGTGTTGATTCAGTAGGTGGCATTAATGTCAATCAATAGTGAATCAGTGTTCCAGCGTCTTGCTGAGGACAGTATTGCTGGAGGTGCTGTAAAACAAAGGTTGTAACTAGTTGTAATAATTAAAGATTTTATGGTCTTTTGTCTATTTATTTTAGAATAGGGGTTTTGACCTTGGTGTGCTGGCTGAATTTCAGTTTGGGTAATTTATATTCTGCCTTCTGCATCTAATTTCAATTGGGCAAGGTATTCTTCACTTCCCAGTCTAAACTATGATGTGCTACTTCTGTAGTGCTGCTTAGCAGTTGTCACAGGTCATTCCAGAAATGGCTACATTTCACTGGTAGATGAATATATCCCTGCTTACATTGGCTGTATATCAGTTTAAGTCTGCAAAATTCTTTGGGATCCTTTGGGGCAAAAGGCCATATAATGTAAGGCCATTATCACTTGTGCTGAGAGCTATGTTTGCTGCCAAAAAAGATAAAATCTCCTGTCTCCTCTTGAAAATATATAGCTAGTATCTGCATAAAAATAATGCAAGTACAAAGCAAAATGGAATTTACTGGTAATATCAATGCTGTCTTGGCACTGCCTGCTCCTGATGGAGGCAATGTTAAGCCTATTCCTTTTCACCTTCTTCCTCTGTGTTCTCCAAAGTCCATAGCTATAATCATGGGGTGTACTTGGCAGCTGACTGTAGGACCTGGAATGTGTTTTTTCCAGCAGCTGCCTCTGGATTTGTGGTTGACTTCTTTGGCTGACGTTACTCCTGGCTTTGCTGGCAGACAAATCTTCTCAGGGGTTGTCTTGGGTTCACGTTGTATGCTGGCCCCCGATGCCATTTTCCTAGAATCACTCCTGTTTATGAAGGCCATGTTTGTGGACTTGTAGTAAGAAAACACATGACATGACACAGATTATTCCACCATTCCTATTTTTGCTTCTTGAATACTTTTTCCTACGAGCCAAGAGTAAATGTGTACAGATTTACTTGGAAAAATAACTTGATTGTAAACTTGCTTTCATCAGGTTCATTTCTTAGTAAAGAAGCTTGGCTGTGGAGCCAATAGGTACTTGATCCTGATGAAAGCTGTCCAAATTTTTTTCACTTTCTAAAAATTGTAATGAAAAGTTTTTCAATGGAAAAATTTCTTCTTTTAATTTTTGGGGCCCCTTTTTCTTCTTCCTTCCCTTCTTCTTTCTATCCCCCCCCCTTTTCCCTTTTTCCATGTTGCCACTGAAAAAGGAGGAAAGGAAAATGTGGGGCGAGGGGAGAAGAGAAGAGGAACCCCCCCAAAATTTCAGGTTGGTGGCTGAAAAACTGCACAATTTTGAAAAACAAAGTTTCCATCAGAATTCTCATTTTGAAAAAATGCCCTTTTTCTTTTGGGGGAAAAAGTTTTTGAATTAAAAATGTTGATTGGCTCTAATCCTGAGAGGTGGACTCATGGGGGATCATTTTCTTCTACACATGTTAGGATTATATTTTGGAGGCAGTTTCCCTTTTCATATAGAATACCTATGTAAACACTTTGTGACCTGGCACTATACGAGCCACATTATGAACCCCTTATTTGCACTGGCAAGCTGTTACTTACTCTAGTGGTGCCATTAAAGTCAGTGCTTCTATGTCTTATAAATGACTGACCATGATTGTAGTTAAATCAGAGACCAGATATATGCATGGAATACTTTTGTTGAGGGAAGTACTCCCAGGAGTCCATCTTCAGTTCATCTTTCTTTCACACCTTCGAATTAAGCTCTAAAACACAGAACCAAGATTAAAGGGGAATTAGTACATGATATCCCCATTTCTTTTGCAGGAAATCATATTAAGTTCCTTTTTTGAAAAATAAATGGAAGTTCCAGTTTTAACATGGAACAATCTTTGCTTTCCTGTTACTGTAAATCCTCATGTAAGAAAAGTAGCAAAGGAGAGGTACAAGATCATGTTTATTGAAGCTATAATACAGACTGAGAATCCTGGACCTCTTGATTTAAAATACAGTGATAGTTGTTTTCAAACAGAGACATGGGAATGACATGGCGGAGGATAGTAATTTTTCCTGTACATTAATTCTATGTTTTGGGAATATACCTATTTAGTATGCTTCCCAATACAAGTCAGATAAGGTGGGTGAGGTAATATCTTTTGTTGGACCAACTTCTGTTGGTGAAAGAGTCAAGCTTTCAGAGCTCTTCTTCAGGGCTGGGAAAGGTACTCAAGAGTGTTCCAGCTAAATACAATTTGGAACAGATTGTTAAGAAAAGGCATTAAGGCATGTTGCAAGAGACCATTCAAGGCAGTTAACACCTCGCAATCATAGGACAAAGGAGGGTTACTGGGTTACAGATTGTTGTAAGAGCCACAAAGCCAGTGTCACCCTAAAAGTCATTGACTGAATGTCTACACTACCCATGATACAGCGCAGCTGCGCTACCGTGGCACGGGCAGTGTAGTCACACTTTATTGCCAGAGGAGAGCTCTCCCGGTGATTAAAAAAAACAGCCCGAACGAGCGGTGGTAGCTTTATTGCTGGGAAAGCTCCTCCCAGCCTCCTGCATGCCGCAAAACAGCTGTTCGCGGTGGGTGGGAGGCATGGGGAGGGAGGGAGGAGCACTGATCCGCGGGGCCTGCTGGTGGGTGGGAGCGGTTGAGGTGAAGGGGGATCTGATAGAGGGGCTCCCAGTGGGTGCCCAGCACCCACCATTTTTCCCTGTGGGTGCTACAGTCCTGAAGCACCCACAGAGTCGGCGCCTATGATTCCATTGTTGAAGCCGATCATGGTATCCAAGAAATTGATGCTTGTGTGGGAGTGTTCTAGAGCAGTGGTTCTCACACTTCTGTACTGGTGACCCTTTCACATGGCAAGCCTCTGTGTGCGACCCCCCCTTATTAATTAAAAACACTTTGCATATTTAACACCATTATAAATACTGGAGGCAAAGCACTGTTTGGGGTGGAGGCTGACAGCTTGTGACCCCCCAAGTAATAACCTCATGACCCCCTGAGGGGTCCTGACCCCCAGTTTGAGAACCCCAGTTCTAGAGAGAGTTTGATGTATGGCTGGTGGTTGTTGAAGTTGCAGTGGAAATCTGAGGGAGTTTATGTAGTCCGTTGGAGGATGAAAATATCCTTGATGTAGCTCAGATGTATCATTGGTTTCGTGGTGCATTTGTCCAAAAATTCTTCTTCAAGGTGGCCATCCTAGTACTCATGGCTGTTCCTATGGTTTGGACAAAGCGTTTGTTGCTGAATGCAAAATTATTATGGGTGAGAATGAAATGGATGTGTTTGGCGATGCATTTGGGTGGCTATCTGAGTGTTGTCCATTGTCTTGTAGATATTTGAGGCAGGCAGTGATGCAATCATGGTGAAGGATGTTGCTGTATAAGGAGATGACATCCATGGTGGCATAGGCGCCAACTCCATGGGTGCTCCAGCCCTGGAGCACCCATGGAAAAAAATTAGCAGGTGTTTAGCACCCACCAGCAGCCATCTCCTCCCCTTCCTCCCCCAGCACCTCCCACCTGCCAATCAACTCCTCCCCCTCTCTTCCAGCGCCTCCCACCTGCCGCGATCAGCTGTTCTGTGGTGTGCAGAAGGCACGGGGAGGAGCAGGGGCAGGGCGTGCTCAGGGGAGGGGGTGGAACTGGGAGCAAAGAGGCAGGGTGTGGGTGGAGCAGGGGCAGGAAGAGGTGGGGCAGGGGTGGGTCTTGGGGGAAGGGGTGGAGTGGGGGTGGGGCTGGGGCATAGTGAGGACAGGAAGAGGCAGAGCGAGGGTGGGGATTTTGGGGAAGGGGAGGAGTGGGGCGGGGCCTGGGGCAGAGTGGAGGTTGAGCATTCCGGGGCAAGGAGGAAGCCAGCGCCTGTGCATGGTGGTGAGAATGGCGTTCTGAGAGAGGTTGTTAATGTTGAGGAATTTCTGGAGGAAGTTGATTCTGTCTTGGACGAAACTGGTCCTTTGTATAATAAGTGGTTTTAGGATGGTTTATATGAGTCACAATATTCCTTCACTAAGAGTGCTGTGGCCAGATATAATGGATCTGCCTGGTTTCCTTTGTTTGTGTGTCTTGGGAAGCATGTAGAAGGGCTCTGGGTTGGGTTCATGGAGAATGAAGTTGTAGAGATTCTCCTGGAGTTGTTTGGGGAAGTATTTAATGATTGTGACATTCTGCAGGGTACACTCTGGACTGTTGAACAGCTGTGTTCCCTCAATTCTCCAATTAGGGAGCCTTACGCTCCTTTGCTGTGAGAGCAGCCACTCCCAATCTGTTCACACACAGCCTCTAGCATGCAAAAGCACTAAACAAGTAGAGTAAATGGACATAAACAATGCATGTAATAGGTTGAGGTGGTATTTTTTAAAAATGATTCATTATGAATCTCTTTGGGAAGCCACTTAGTGTAATGTAGTCCTCTTAATCCCATATTATGCCCCAGATCACTACATATTCAGGACACAGAGAAAAAGTGAGCCCTTAGTGCTGAGAAAATTCACTTTCTTAAAATGTATTTGCTTTACCAAAAATATGAAAGCCTCTTTAAAACACAAAGCACTGTGTTTGAAGTGTGAATGTAAAACAAACAAAAATCAAGCCTCAACACAAAATTATTATTATAATTCAATAGCATCTACCAACTGGACTAAAATCCAAAACTTCATGCTCCAGCCAAACCACCCGTACGAAAACTCTCGCACAACTGACTCCCATTCACTGCATCTTACCCCACTATTTGTGGGAGAAATAGATACTGATTCACAACGTGACCTTAAAGTCAATAAATTCAGACTCTGATGAGCGAAGGGTGGAAGCAAATTTCAGAGTTGTTGTGGGTTTCTCGCTGAAAATGTTCTGCCTCCAGCACTCTCCCTTTCTGTTTAAACTGGTAGCTGTTAGCCTGTGCATCTCATCTGATCTCAACTCTTATAGCATCATATAAGAAGAGGTCTTATGGGAACCGAGCACCCAAACCACTTAGGGCATCAGCTGCTTAGTTAGAAAAATCATATTTCTTAAAAACATTTCCCAAGAAAAAATATTGGGAAAAATAATTTGCATACTCAAAGCTTTGTGACATCCCAAACTTTTCAAAGGTATTTGACACTTTGCCAAACCCATGATATCACTGGAATTTCCTATCTCCAGTTCAATAAATATTCAATGGTAAGAAAGAGACAGTTCAAACATCTAGTTTTAATGGATTTAGAGCTTGATTGCTTTTTTCTAGAAGAAATACCAAAATCTAAGGCACTGTACCATATATATCAACAACATTGTTAGCATTAAACATATAACAATAACTAATTCTATACATATTTTGCTGGGGGTTCTTTTCTACACTCCAAGTATTCTAATATAAAACTTTTGTTTAATAATTGACTCTAGGTATTAACAGTAAGCAAAATTCTGTCCTCAGAAGTGCATTGAACCCAGTGCTTTGCACATATATATAAACTGTGGGCAGAACCTGGTCCAGTAATTTTACTCCTGTCCTGGTTTTATAGCTTATTTAAATAATGTAACAGGTTAGTGCCACCACATTCCAAGAGCGAGCAAAGGCACTAATACCTAACCACGTTTTCCAAGCGTTTATTCTTCTCATGTTCTGACTTGTACGCTGCTTTTAATTACTGAGCAGTGATTCGTTACAGACTATCCAAGCTCTGGGATCAGTCCAGGCATAAGCAGACATTTAGGCTATGATGTGAACTTCTGGTAGTCTGTCCTTTCTTTGAAAGTTCTCACTGATCAAAGAATAACACGTTTCCGCTATATTCTAAGTTCTATGGCAATTTAGTGGAGCCTTAATTTTGATAGGAAATAGAATGAAATCAGACAGGAATTGTAAGGATTACCATTAGTTTCTGTGCTAATATTAAACTGGGGCAGAGGGAGGAAGGGAAGGTGGCCGCAAAGCTGACACAGAGAATTACTTACAAGCACCTCAGGGATGAATCATGCTGCCTATGGAGCCTGGATAGGTTTTCCGTCAGGAGAAACTTCACTCACAAGAAATGCTCTAGATAGCTATTGACCTCAGTGGGGTTGCAGGAGCTCTACATCTATGAGCATCAGGCTACTTATTCAGGTGTCCGATTTATGTCAGCTTTAATTGAAATAAAAAATCCAAATACACTATTTAACCTGAATATAGCAAAACAACCAAAACGCATAAACAATTTTACCACTCAGATCTGAAAGGCAGAAGAACCCTTTAATATTAAAGACAAGCCTCTAGAGTAAATCATAAATTCAGGGTTTTTTATGATGCTAAAATACATGAAGGCAATGACAGAAAAGAATTAATAGGTTCTCTAGTGAATCCCTTTGCCAGTGCAGGCTTCTTCCCTATAATCTATGTTCTAGTAACGTGTCCAGGCTGCTTTTGTATGCCGTGATGACAGGGGCTTCCAATGGAAGACTTTTCTGTAATTTAATAGACCGAGGGCCTGATTCCACTCCCAGTGAAGCCAATGGAAAGATTCCTGTTGACTACACTGGCTGTTTGATTAAGCCCCAAAGGGAAGACTGCTATTAAATAAGACCTTGGTATGCTTAAAGGCCCACACTCTCTGGCGTGGCTGAGCTGCGCTCACTGTAGGATCAGGAGAGCAAAAATGGCTTCACATCTCCTTTGAATTCCTCCCATTGCAGGGACCTTCCGGCTGCTGTACATTAATCCTGGCTATGCACAGCCCCAAGGTGCATTCTGGTGGTCAGAGGACAACACAGCACTGGGGCACTCTGGCCACATGCACACTGGCTGGGAGAGGGAGGGTGATCTTAAGACACTATGGCTGCTTTAACTATCCAGGATTCCCCATTGTAGGGGGAATTTTCAGCAGTCCATGTCTGCTGGGTTTCTTGGTGCTTTGCACTGCTGAAGTAGCAAAAAGCAGTTAGAGTAGACCTGAGACTCAGGCTCCAAATCTCATTTAATATATTATTACACCTCTACCCCGATATAACGTGACCCGAAATAACACAAATTCGAATATAACGCGGTAAAGCAGTGCTCGGGGTGGGGTGGGGGGACAGGGCTGTGCACTCTGGCGGATCAAAGCAAGTTCAATATAACGCGGTTTCACCTATAACGCGGTAAGATTTTTTGGCTCCCGAGGACAGCGTTATATCGGGGTAGAGGTGTATTTTATTTTGGACTAGTAGAGCAAATGGCAACACTTGAAATTGTCTTTCATTACACATGTTAAAATGTCACTGTATATTAATTACCAACAGATTTTTAAAGACATATTTATTGATGTCTTATTGACCAGCTAAATACAAGATTTGTATGTGTTATAAAATGGTTAATTCTCAATGAGTATATTTCTTGCAATTGTTCTGTAGTAATTGTACACAAATTATGGTTAGATTTAGTAGAATAACTCATAAAATATCAAATGATTATTTAAAACAATATTCTAAATTTAAACTATGTAAGCTAATCCTACAGAAATAAGTCTTCAATAATCAAATGGTATTTTAAAAAATACAATTAAAATCTTATTAAATCTAAATGTAAAGTTTATATAAAAATAATTTAAAATTAGATATTGAAACTTAAGAATTCACTCTTCGATGTTTGCTCCTATTACAGTGAACACTTAAGAATGAAACAATTTTTTCAAGGTGGTTAAAAGCAAAAAGGCTTTAAATTTGAGCTAGTTTCAAATTTTAAAGTAAGCAGGTTATTTAAATGGGGGGAGGGGGGGGGAAGGACACCACATAGTTTGCTCCAATAGGCCCAACTGAGAACATTTACTCTTAAAACCATCATAAAAAGCACCCAGATTAACATTTTAAAGCAACTTTGTACGAGTTGGAGGGAGGTTTAAGAAATTGGGCTTGATTTTTTTCAAAGGAGCAAAACTCCAGGTCACAATGACGTAAAAGCATGGACGTAGTGGGCAGACATTAGTTTTCAGAAGATGAAATGAAAGTGGAAAAAATCTTAGGAAACCTCAAGGCCAGAGCACATTAAAAAACAAACAAAAAGCCTGCACTCAGGATGATTGGAATGATGCCATGCTTAGTGTAACTTGATTAAGCTTAATGCAACTGGCTGATCCTATTTGCATTGCTGCTCAATGCAGGGGCCAAAAATGTAGCTCATTTTCATTTGTTAGGGCTGATTTGTTTGTGTTTAATTTTTGTGTGTGTGCGTGTATGCAAATTAGACCTCTATCTAATTTTCTCACAATTACATCACACTTATCCACTGAGTCCACTGAAACTTGCACTCAGTATTTCCCCCAACACATCCTCAGGGCAGAGCAGGCGGAAGGTCCCTTTCCTTACACAAATTAAATAAATTCTAGGGGGTTTGTGACAACACTATGAATTCTCCCTGAGAGCACGAGGGAATTTGCAATGGGGATCATAATCCGTGTCTTCCAAGGTCTCCAGAAATATATTTCTATTAGAAAGAGTTTCCCAGTCCGAGAGCTTCATTCTATCATAGATTAAAATGGTCATATGATCAGTGTAAACAGATTTACGTTACGTTATTGACTTCCATCATTAGCTGCAACACCCAGACTTTTTTTTGTTAAGCATAATTCCAGCCCTTCCTATTATTTTCAATAAGCATGGAGCCATTTAATATTCATTATTAGCTCTCTCAAGATTTGTCATTGGTTGATACTAGAAATATGCACAAGGAACTGTAGGGCGGGCAGCAGTCAGTGAAGCTGTACAGGCTTACAGTACTTCTTGATTCCTTCTTTGTCTTCTGGGTGGAATAGTGGTGAGCTCAGTGAAGGTAAATCTTTTTGCTGACTTTCTGAGAACCTGGGATTCACTTGGAGAATATGAATTCATGTATTCAGTTTTCAGATTCTAGGGCGATGGGTGCCCTAGAGATACCTAGGACAGGTAATCAGACTAGTAGGATCAGGAATCAGGGAAGCACAATTGGAGCTCCACAAATAAACAGGGCTGGTATAGATTTTCTGAAAGCAGAAATTCTCTTTACAGATATGGGGTCCAATGGTTTCAATGAAGGAGATGAAGTGAGTTGAAAACCTTTCTGTCTCCAAATATTGTCATAATGAGTGGGTTTGAGCCAACACAGCCTCATTCCTTCCTCTCCCTTGCCCTGCTCCTGACTTATTGGAGCTACCTGCACACAGTGTAGATGTATATGGAGCAGGGCGTGGAGGCATGGTTGTGTGAAGAGGGAGGGGGAGTCACCCTGCATGCTATCAGCCTCTTCCATAGCCACAGGGATTTCCCCATCTAATGCTTAAATTCTCAGTATACATGAAGAATCCTGGCTCTTTCTCAAACTGTACTAATGGAATTTTTTTGGTTCAGATACAGTTACGTGCATTTTAGCTCTTCCTCTCTGAACCTTTGTCAACCTACAGTTAAGGGCATACACATTTAACAGCTTTAGTCATGTGGTCATCAACAGAACTTTTGCTGTCTAGTATCTTCACGGGATGGGACAAATGCTGTTCCACCTACTCAATCTTTGGACACTCAAAGCCCAAAATACAGAGGAACTGGCACAGCTCTGATTCATGGGGCTGGAGAGAGGCCAGGTCTTGGAGAAGCCATGCACAGAATTCCACAGTTGACCTGCTTTCTCCCTTCCATTGCTGTCAGAGGTAATAGGCTGTAGTAATTCCCAAGGATGCAGTTACTTTAGCTGGTGAGTTGGTAGGTGGTGGCAGAGGAACTGAATATGGACAATGTTCCTGTCACTTTTTAAAACCACAACAAACTGTACTTTGCTGAGGATGGGATGCTCACTGTGATGGCCTTTTCTTCTCCCCCCCCCCCGCTCTTCCCCTCTCTCCTGAGTGCTGCGGTGTTGGTGGACATCATAATCTTCATGGCAGTTCTTGCAGAGTTGTCAAGCAGTGACAGCCTTTCCCTGTGGGCCTCTGTCACGGTGCGCGACTCACCGATGCAGTGCCTCCTGCTGGTCCTCTCACTGAATTAGCATTTCTAGCCTCCGGAGTGCCCTCTGCAGGCCGGTGTCCCGCTGCTGCTGGCCCCCGTGTTCCTCCCAGGACCCGGTGCCCCTTGTCTTTGGGGTGCTGCCCCCTGGCAATACCCCCACAGTCTCAGGGTCTCCCCACCCAGGGGAATTCCCAACCCTCTATCTCCACCTTGCCTCAGTCATGGGCTACTGCCAGTCATCATCTAGCCCCTGCTCACTGGGGCAGACTGCAGTGTAAAAGCCACTCATCATAGGCAAGGGGGGTTTGGACCTGCTGCCTCTGCCTACCTGTGGACTGCCCCCTGCAACCCCAGTATCTAATTGGCCTTCCACTAGGCCACAGTCTGTGGGGTTTCTAGGCCGGAGCTCTCCAGCTCCGTTGGCCTTCCCCCATCCCTGCTCCACTCCAGGTACCTTCTCTAGCTCCCTGCAGCCAGGTCCCTCCCTCTCAATGCTAGAGAGAGTCTATGTCTCTGGCTTCTGGCCCCAGCCCTCTTATAAGGGCCAGCTGGGCCTTCATTAAGCCAGCCTCAGCCTGATTGGGGCATGGTCCCCAGCTGAGGCTGCTTTCCCCAATCAGCCCCCCTTTTCCTTCCCTGGCACAGCCATCTCCCCGGGCTGTTTTAAGCCTTTTAAGGCAGGAGCGGGTGACCACCCTGCTACAGCCTCCTTGGACAGTATCCCTAATGCCTGACTGCAGTAGGTGTAGTTGGAGTCCCAAACACCCCTGCTAAAAAGATGTAAGTACTAGGCAGCCATGGAAACTGGACACAACCTATGTCACTGATGATTTCCCTGCTGAATAAGCCTCCATGACTTCAGAGCCCAACTGTGCCAAGCAGTTCCTCTATGTTCCACGCTATGGACTGATTTATGCCCAAGTTTGGGTCCAATCACAGGAACTAATGCTTAGTAGAAATCACTTACATTTATTACTAGGATAATAGTAATTTTTTTCAGTTCAACACAACATGGCGTTGTGGCGCATCTCTTCATAGAACATGTCCCCAACAATCTTCGTAATTAAATAAATGGTGAGCGAGGAGGAAGGGTCTTAAAATACTGAATCGCTTAATTTTCAGGAATGAGAAAGGCAATGTAATATATACTATGTAATATATAGATATACACTCTATATACACATGCAAGTTATGCTGTGCAGAAGGAAATATATTTATTATTTCTCTTCTAAGATGAGTTCTAAATTTGTAAACATTGCTCTTCTACTTCAAAAATGGCTCTTGCCTTTTTGAATAATTTTAAAATTTCTTAAACATTTAATGCATCAGGGGGCTGATCTGAAGCCCAGAGACATCACAGGGAGTCTTTCCATTAACTTCAGTGAGCTCTGAATCACATTCTGTGTCTTTAATATCCTGTTAATGGGAAGTGATCAAACTCCTTGTTTTTTCTCTCTCGTCTCTTGCTGGCGCACGCAGCTGGTGAATATGAGCAGCCCTCTTCCTTTTCGTGGGCTTCTGATTTGCAGAGTTTATTGTCCATAAGCAGTAACCTGAGAGGCTTGTGGGGGCCAGTTCAGTCACTTCAATATCTCATCACCATTTTGCACAGGGTGGCTGTTTCAGCTTTGAAAAGGCTATTTGGTGTCAGAACTTCTTCTGAATTATTCAGGCACTTTTCAGAGGCTAAACAAGAATTCCTTTACTTCTAAATTATTAACCATAGTGTATTTGTATGTGTGAAGGACAGTGCAATTAGACATGCTGTATAAAGGCAATGAATTGCATATCGCAGATATCTTTTTATTTCTCATAGTTTTTCAAAAGTAACCTGGATATGCTTGGGACCATTCTTTCTGAATGTATATTCCTACATATATGAATTTCCTGTGGTTTTAAACTCTTCTGCTTATCAGAAAAATTTTTTGGTTAAAAAGACAGACCAATCTTGAAATCTGTAAGATTCAAAGCAGTTAACCTTATTGTTATGGTTTCAGTGACATGCTGGAATTAATTGATTCCATTTCCTATAAGTAGACTTTGTTTTCGATAAATGAATATAACACTAAGGGAAGGAGGGAAATTTTGTCCTATGTTTTCACTGGGGATCCATTCAGATGCCAGGATCTGCTTGCGTGGATCCCGGTGCAGGATCTGGGCTTAAAGGTCAAATTCTGGTTGTTTGCAGAAAGCCTGGATAAAAGGGAGTCATGGGAGTTGTGAGATAAGATGGAATGCGCCCCCAGAAACAGGGCTTGTGGGAGTCCATTGGTAAAATTTTGCCATCAAATTAAAGCAGGGTGGAGTGATTTCCTTGCCTCCTGAGTTCACCTCTCCCTGGATGCCATGAGATTTTTCCCACTAGAGATGACTCTTACCACCAAGAATCATAACAAGATTGCCCCAAGCATTACATATTTTCAGTATCCTTTCCCAAGGTAGGATACCTCAGACCCCTGTGCCAGGCATTCACTCCCCTCTTCATTTAAATTACACAGCCTGAATGCTGTTCTACAGTACTGAGTATATTTCTGGCCAAGTGCATCTTATCATAAGTTTCTTTTCCAAGTGGTGATGCCGTTTTCCTTGGTTGTGAGAGTATTTTTGTTTTACAGAGAAACAAGTGGATAGGTTCCAGAGTTCCTTACTTCTCTTTGCAGGCACATGCATACCCAAGGCACGGAATTTATCACCCACTGAAGGGGAACATCTTTGTGCGAGTCACTTGTTCAAATATTGGCAGCACATCGCTGCCCTGGTCACCCATGCAGTTCAGCTGTAGGTGTTTCTGTAGCCCTGAGCTGTGTTATTCGATGACACTCTGCGTTTCCTGCTCTCCCCCACCTAACACATGATCTGTGGCCAGTGGATTCACACTTGTCTCTGATCTACTAACCAGGTCCCTCTGCAGTTCCACAGCGGGACTAGGTGGTTTGGCTTTGGAAGTGTTAAGGCATAAAATAGCTAGAAGGTCCTTTATAAAAGTGGCCATGGCTGCTTTATTCCGTGATGGCTGCAGATGCACTGTTCAGTGGGATTGAAACAAATCTAGAAAATGGCCAGGTTGTGGCTGGCCTTTACGCTGGTGTGTGGAGGGGGAAGATACAAAGAGCCTTCCTATTCCTTTTTGCATGGTCCATGTGAGGGCCAACCCAGTTGTAGTCCTTGTGCCCTGAGGAGCAGAGGTACTTTTTCCTCCCTATTTCTCAGGAGTGCATCATGCCCTGAATGGGCCAAAAGGGGCAGAGGCAGGGTCACTGCCCTGCTCAACCAGCAAATTGGCCGAAGGGGCAAGACTTTTCCAGGGGTGTGATATGTTGAAGACTGTACTGTATTGGAATCGCAAACTATCACTTTGAGAGTGGGCATGGAGGGAGAGAAAGGAGAAGGCTTCCTGGTCCTACTTTCAGGCTAGGAGGGCTCTGTAGTGAAGCATGTGATGTGGGAGCAGCAGTCAGTCTGGAAAAAGCCAGCCCTGGACAAGGTAGGGTGAGTTATACCTCTCTGCCTTAGGGAGCAGCCTGCTTTCTCTCTCTCTTTTTGGTTACTGTGTGTTGTTCTGGATTCTAAGGATAAAAGTACTGTAGTTACATTGCAACCTTCCAAAAAGAGTATTTGATGTGTTTTTTTATCTAACTTCTCTGTTGATATGCCATGAACACAACAACAGGCGAGAATGCTGTACAGCAGAAGGGGGATAGCAATGGGTGTGTGCCAGGACGGCTTTCTGTCTTCTTGAGTGTTGGTACTGTCACTTGGAATGCCCCTGGGACAGTGTGCCTCTACATCGCCACCAACACAGGGGCTGTGCCTAGCAGGCACAGCTAAGCCCCAAAGTGTGTGTGGAGTTGGGGGATGGGGGGCAGAAATAAGGATTTTGCATTATTGGGTATGTGGGAAGGTTGGTTCTTCAACCCAGTGAGTGGCAATATACCGCAGTGGATGTATCCATGATGAATATCATGAATCCACTCTGCTGCTGAGCTGGACCTTTTCAATGTTGGTCTTTCAGGAGGTGCTACTGTGGGAATTGCTTGTTCACTCAGGGCTATATGTATTTATGCAGATATGTATATGTGTGCAGCCCGTGTGTGTGTGTGTGTGTGTGTGTGTGTGCGCAAGGAGTCTCCCCCTCCAATCTTGCACTGTCTACATAAGAGACAAGTAGAACTGCAGTCCTCTTTGGGCAGGAGTTCCTCCTGTGCTGTGGTTTAGTTCTGCATTGTCCCCAACTCAAGGCTATGCCTAAATGTCATCAGCTGTCTGTGATGGATTTGGAGCAGCTCTGTAATAACTAATGAATACTGTATGATGACCTGGTTATTGGAATGCTTACTGTATGAATATTTGGTTTAGTTTAATAAGGAAGACAAGCAGAAGGGAAAAATAATGGCTCAAGGTAAGCCCCTTCTTTGCAGACACTTGAGGGCTGTTAAGAGACGATGCCAGGACAGGAAAGGCCTGGGATCACAGATCAAAAGAATGGTTGCAGGTTTATAAAGGAACTCTTTCAGGAAAGGGGGCAGTTGTTCGGGCAGTCAGACTGACATGGGTACCTGCTGGGTGTGTGTGAAAAAGTTAGGTCTGCTAGGTTACCATCAGGGAATAGTGAGCCTTTGGGTAAGGTAGACATGCATGTAGATTGTTTTAAAAACCTTTTGTCTCTAAAAGCTTTGTTCCTACTGCAAAATAAAGAACATGTTTTGTTTTGTTTTAAGAAGACTGTCTGATCACTGTATACTGCTGCTCACAGACTCCAGAAGGGAAGAATCATAGGAGTCTGAACCAGGGCCGGCTCTGGCTTTTTTGCCGCCCTAGGC